>NC_092226.1:23717001-23727001 GCF_036320965.1 Panulirus ornatus
AATCATTCAGCTAGTGTGTGTATGTATATATTATCCCTGGGGATAGGGAAGAAAGAATACCACCAACGCATCTCCTGCGTGTAGTAGAAGGCGACTAAGAGGAGCAGGAGTGGGGGGCTAGAAATCCTCCTCTCCTGTTTTATTACTCTCCAAAAGAAGGAACAGAGGAAGGAGCCAATTGAGGATTTACCTCTAAGGCTCAGTCTTCTATTCTTGATGCTACCTCGTAAGCAGGAAACGGCGAACAGGTATAAGAGAGAGAGAGAGAGAGAGAGAGAGAGAGAGAGAGAGAGAGAGAGAGAGAGAGAGAGAGAGAGAGAGAGAGAGAGAGAGAGAGAGAGAGAGAGAGAGAGACGTTGACCACCACCAGTCTGAGATTACACCGCGAGTAGATTCACCTTTGGTGAGACTCAATCATCGTTAGTTAACGAGAGACAGAGTACAGTCTCGTCAAAGAACTCGCTACAAAGGAGTCATGCTATCCCAGCCACTGAGTGCGGTGTAACCTTGGAGCTGCAGGAGCCCCAGGATGGATGGTCCTGGCGTTATACAAAACACACACACTCACACACACACATATATATATATATATATATATATATATATATATATATATATATATATATATATATATATATATATATGTGTGTGTGTGTGTGTGTGTGTGTGTGTTTAAAACCATACTTCTTGTAGTTCTATCTTTGTTACTTCAATACGATTTATGCCCATCACATAATAATAATAATAATAATAATAATAATAATAATAATAGCAATGATGCTGATGTATACATGAAGGACTGTCGTATTAGTCCAACTCCCCCCCATCCTTCCAAGTGGATTATCAACACTACAATAAGTCTAAGTTGCAGATAATAAAGTTAAGGCTAATTCTCACTTATATATTCTAGCACACCTACACATAAGGCTTGACACCCCATAACTCAGTCCATATACGCGAAGCATGACCTCGAGTGTCTGTTTATCTATCTGCCTACCTACCAAGCAATCTATCTATCTATCTATAAAACTATCTATCTATCTACCCTGATCATTAGACGGGTTGGTATAGGCGATGCTTCCAGCCGTGCTGCACCTTTTCTGTGGGAAATGATCTTGCAGAAGTGCACACTCCCATCCAAGGTTCTCGCGGGCTGGCAGATGGTTGGCTGCTGGACCCATCATCCCCCACTAACCCAACCCACCACCACCACCACCACCAGCACCCTGCAGCAGACTCGTTCACCTCCCGCTACCCGCATGCTCTTCCTCGTTCTTAATCATCGTCGTTTAAATCCAGATGATGCGCTTAATTACCGATGCCATCGTTTTCTAATATGCCACTGCCACTGTTGTCGCTCGTTGCCTGACACTCTTGTCTCGTAATTCACAACATCTTTTTCTTTTCTTTTTCATGTTAATTCTAATATTCCTTTCCTTCTTTGGTATGGTAGGGCATCTCCATTCCCCTGGTTAACCTTTGACAACTTCTATCTCTCCATTTCAACATTTCCTATACTTCCACGCTAATGTTATTAACATTAACTAACCTCGAGTTAGATTGCGAGATGACCTTGGACGCCCTGGAAGTTAACTTCTAACACCAGTAGCTGTTTTTTCACGCTGGTATTCAGTCCGAGGCAGCCTCGAATCGTCCTCGAATAGATCATCCCTAACGACTGTCCCAATCAACTCCTAACCACCCACCCCACCCACCCACCCAGCCGGCCAGCCAGCCAGGCGCTAACAATTAAGCCAACCAGGCGCTAACAATTAAGCCCCGGT
The DNA here is from genome assembly GCF_036320965.1 of Panulirus ornatus. Lineage (NCBI taxonomy): Eukaryota > Metazoa > Arthropoda > Malacostraca > Decapoda > Palinuridae > Panulirus > Panulirus ornatus. The sequence goes on from NC_092226.1 coordinate 23,718,786, forward strand.
GGTCGCTGGTTGGTCGTCGCTAGTTAGCATGCAGTCAGCGCTACGCCAATTAAGGTCACATCAAGACTACGAGTTTCAGCATCCCGGAAAGGCTTTTGGACTTCTTATCACAACCGACACGCTCAACATACTAATTAATCCCGACATGCCACTTTTGTTGCCTTGATGCCTCTCTCTCTCTCTCTCTCTCTCTCTCTCTCTCTCTCTCTCTCTCTCTCTCTCTCTCTCTCTCTCTCTCTCTCTCTCTCTCTCTCGGAACCGTTCTGAAAGAGATCTTGGTGGGGGTAGGAGAGGGTGTTGGCTTAAGGGGTACGACACTACACAAGGCCTTTTGTAGGATATGGTGGGGAAAGGGGAACAGGGGTTTGCTTTTGTTGCCATGGCAGAGCTGCTGTTTCGGGTTTACTGATGTTTGTGGTTGTGGCTCATATATGGGTTTCTCGATCTATATGCTCTGAGGTCGTTGCTGCCGTTACTGTGTTCTTAGGTTTGATGTTGTTGTGCTGTAGATCTCGCATTGTGCTTATAGGACATCAACTGTTGATTGTGATTGGTATTGGCTGATCTGTTATCTCGTGGTTGTGTTTGTGGTTTCAGAGGCAGCGGTGGTAGAGGGATGTGGTGGTTGTTGTTGTGGTGGTGGTGATGCTACAGAGATATGGTTGTTGGTGTTGTGGTGGCTGTGGTAGTAGTGCAGGGTTGTGGGCAAGTGGGTCACAGGATTTCCCTCTCGCATCATATTACTCCTCCTACCTCAAGAGGACCAACCTGATGCTAGAGATACAAGCGAGGCTTGAATGTGTTTTCAGCCTTCTGGAGTGGAGAGAGAGACACGTGGAGGCAGAGATAGCTAGTAAGGGAAGACAGAGGAAGACGAAGCAATAATGATACGGATGAGAACGGTGAAGTATGGGAGGAATCCTAAGGGAGATCATATGGCTACTGAGATGTCGACAACACGGTAGAAAATAATGTATAAGACGAAGATAAAAGGGCACAAGTGGTACGATGTGTTGACGGTAGGGTACGAAACGTTACGAGGTGAAGACAATAGAGTTCAAGTGTTCCGACACGTAGGTGGTAGGGCACCAGACGGTACGAGGTGCAAATAGAACAGTACAAACGGTGCGACATGCTGACGGCAGGGTACGAGACAGTAGGAGTACAAGTGGTACGATGCTTTGACGGTTTGGTACGAGACGGTGTAAGGTGAAGACAACACGGTCACAAAAGGTGCGACGTACTGACGGCAGGGTAAAGACATGGTGCATCTGTTCCGTCATGGTAAACAATCTGTGTGAGTCTGGACAGAGTGCGGTGTACCAGTGGTGCCAAGACGTTCAGTCTACAAGTTCACAGTGAAGGTGAGCTGGCTCAGTGACGTTCTGACGTAATGTGTATCGGAGGAGGGATAGTGAGCATGATGATCATAACGTGTGGCAAGAAGTGATGTGTGTGTGACCTGAACCATCTCACAAAGGCTTATAGGTCGAGCATTCTTCTGTAGCCAGGGACACCCACACACACACACACACACACACACACACACACACACACAGGTTTAATAATCGTATTCTGGGACCGAAATCGTGGCATTTATCTTGTCGCTCAATTTACCATGGCTAGTTAAAGGATTATGAGACGAGTGATATATATATATATATATATATATATATATATATATATATATATATATATATATATATATATATATATATATATATATGCCTCGCCAGCGATTATTAAGAAAAAATGTATTATTATGTCTTTACAAGTCTGAAACTTTTCCATGGCTTCGATGCTTTCATACTTTGGTGCAAGTTTACCTCCACCAACAGAACGCCTTTTAATGAAGCCTTTGTGATAACTCTACATCTATCACAAGCGTTTCCAACGTGTACCGAAAGGCTTCTCTTATGGTCTGCCGAAGGGAATGTGCTCTTGAATCAACATTACCATGAGAATGGAATTTACAGAGAAACTTTGGAAAAATACACAGCAGAAGTGCCTACGCGGCATCTATATGAATGATGGGAAAATCGGATGACAAAGTCAATGAAAATCCGAGAGTCAAATGCGATAAGAAATCGTGGAGCGTACTGAGTGGAGGCAGACTGCTGGGCGAGGCATAGTATAGGTTATATCACAAGGTATGGCGAAGTAGGGTAAATCATTTGGGGTTGTATATCAAGATTCAGTGGCAGAGTAATGTCGTTATAGTTAGTGTGGTCAGTGAGGGTGTTATATTGATAGAGAACCAAGACTAGGGAAATTGGATGGGGTAATGCCGTTCTAAAGGCCGAATTACCAAGAGGGATTACCTGAATACTTAAAATCTGAGTGACTGTGTAAGTAATGTAAACCTACATGAAATCAAAAGACGACGGTATGTGCGGAAAAGAGGCAGACTGTGGGATACTTAACACTCACACATTCCCATAACTCCTGCTTCAGCATTAGTGTTACCCCTTCCTTAGTTTTTTTTTGGTGTGCGTATGTGGTTGAGAAGCTGAGAATATCGATGACACGGACAGGACCAAGAGTAAAGGTCGAGCAGCAGAAGCCGAGAGGAATCGAGAGGTAATCAAGTCCCAAGGGCGCCGAAGAAAGTCATGGAGGCATGAGATCTGGCTGAAGGCGTGCTTCAGCCATCTCAGAGGTATGAGAAGGAGACACGCTTCACCATATAATGAGTAGGTAAGAAGGTGGGAAGGACTGGGAAAGGTTTCATAGGGTGGAATGCAAGTAGAGTGGACAGAGTGAGGAAATGAAGGTACAGAGTGAAATGTGGATCAAGGACCGGTTGACAGATAAGATGATGGACATTCTCTCGGTGGGAAAGACGTATAGGAGGCTTGGGGAGTCACTTGGGGAGTGTAGGTGGTTAAGACGATGGGGAGAAGAAACAGAAATTATGAGATACAGGAGCACCACGGGAGAGCTGGAGGGCCGGCTGGGGAACGTGAGGCTGTGGGAGACTGTCAGCATGGGGCTGTGTAACGAGGAGGACGTGTTAGGGAAGCTCTTCATGATACACCTTACAGGGAAGCACGTAGTGAGGTACTGGAAGACTCTTCATGGTACCCCTTGCAGGGAAGCACGTAGTGAGGTACTGGAAGACTCTTCATGGTACCCCTTACAGGGAAGCACGTAGTGAGGTACTGGAAGACTCTTCATGGTACCCCTTACAGGGAAGCACGTAGTGAAGTACTTGAAGACTCTTCATGGTACACCTTACAGGGAAGCACGCGGTGACGTGTTATGGAGAGTGTTCACGGTACATCCTGTAGGTTAGTACGTGGTGACGTGCTGTGAGTATCTTTCATGATGATGCCAGTAGGGAAGGACGTGATGACGTGTTGGATATGGCATCTTACTAGCGTTACCATTCTCATGACACGTCCTCTGCCATACACCCGTCCTAGTATAGTCTCTCTCGCTATCCAAACAACTTAAGAGTTGTCCCCTTCCATGTTCCCCAACTCAACATACGTATTTCTAATGAACACCTGTTCCATTTCATCCATCCCCTCCTAACTACACTCATTTTAAGTGTCTCATTCCATCCCATTCCCTTAAGAAAAGAAAACACGTACATTCACATACTCGCTCTGTTCCATTCCTTTCTTCCCATCACAACCGACCTTCTTCACCAGCTTACCTGCCCGATTCTCTCTCTCTCTCTCTCTCTCTCTCTCTCTCTCTCTCTCTCTCTCTCTCTCTCTCTCTCTCTCTCTCTCTCTCTCTCTCTCTCTCTCTCTCGCCACGCCTACATCCGTACCTGACCCATCCCAGCAGTAACAGACCTCGGCCGTCCCTTCCATCTCGCAGGGCACATTAGCGGGTTGTAGCGCCCAGAGGACCTCACTGTGGCCATTAATAACGCCGTGTATGGCATACGTGTACGTGGAGGGGAGGTAGGATGGGGGGGGGGGAGAATATGCTCGGAGGAACGTCGGAACCCGAGGGGGTGTGGCCTTTGTGGGTGGGCGGGCCACACTCGAGGTGGGTGGTGGCCCGGGCGTCAGGGTGGTCGTACATGTTGTAGGTGGACGTTGTCTGTGGTGGTAGTGGTGGTCTGTGATGGTAGTCGGTTGTGGTGGTAGTGGTTGTGAGTGGTGATGGTGGTGGTGGTGGTAGTGATGGTCTTCGCAGACGTCGTCGTTGCTCTCAGACGTTTTGACGTGGAAGTTATAGATGGATGGGGACGGGAGGGAGGTTGTAGTTGTGGATGGATCTACTGGAGGTGGTCGTACGTGTATAGGGGTCTACAGGTGTTGTACATGGATGTACAGGGCTGGTCATCTTCTGTGGATGGGTATAAAGAGGGTGGTTGTAGTTGTGGACGGTTGTTGTTGCTGAAATCGGACGTACTTAAGGCGTTGTTGCAGGTATTCGTACTTATCATGGCTGGGTATACAGATGTAGGGTTGTAGTTTTTACGAGAGAGAGAGAGAGAGAGAGAGAGAGAGAGAGAGAGAGAGAGAGAGAGAGAGAGAGAGAGAGAGAGAGAGAGAGAGAGAGAGAGAGAGAGAGAGAATTTGCAAGTATGTGCATGAAAGATTCTTAACTCACACCTCAATAACTTCCTGCCATAGATAAACCTCCAGTCAACACTGTCCATAAAAAAGAATGTAGGTCTGCATTGGACATGCGCATAACACATTCCCTCTCCTCTTTCGCTCGTCAGTGTACTATTAATAACTCTTTCGCTTACATCATATTTTCCCATGAGATTATAATCAACTTTCAAGCTTGCTGACAATGGATTTTGGTCCCACCACATACTAGCTAAATTTTTCCAGTGAAAATCGAAGATATCTGGTTGAAGGTGACCCTTGAAGTACGGAAATACGACAAACATCGTGAAGCAAGGCACATTTGTCGTCCTCAGTATTCTAAACTAATTTCCTGACACTAGACCAGAAGATGTGTGGGTTAGGGAAGGTCAAGATGTTTTCCATCTAAAAGACTGTGAAAGATGTGGCCTAGGTAAGCAGGCAGGAAGCGTCATATTCATACCATTAATGCATGGAAAACGCTTTCCAGGGATCCCCAGGTAGGTTCCATGAAAGGCTTTCCAGGAATCCATGGGTAGGTTCCATAAAAACCCTTTCCACGAATCCATGGGTAGGTTCCATACAACACTTTCCGGGGATACGAGAGTAGGCTCCATAAAACGCCTTCGAGGGATCAGAGGGTAGGTTCCGTAATACGTTTTCCAGGGATCCACGAGTAGGTTCCACAAAAACCTTTTCCAGGAACCTGTAGGTAGGTTTGATAAAACGCCCTCCAGGGATCCTTGGGTAGGTTCTGAAAGTAATGCTTTCCAGAAATTTGTGGGGAGAATGCATAAAAGCCCTTTCCAGGGATCTGTGGGTAAGCTCCATAATCTATTTTCCAGAGGCCTATGGTTATGTTCCAGTGATATGTGGGTGGGTTACAGTTATCTATGGGTAGATTATAGGGATTTGAGGATGGATTCCATACAATCCCTCTGGTGATCCGTGAGTAGGTTCCAGAATAATTCTCGACACTCAAGTTCGTTTTGATCCAAAACCCGGGATGGCTTCTCGCCCTTATATCCATATATAAGGGCGCAAGTAAGACCTATATGCTGGGACAAAAGGTACAAAAAGAATGCACAATTACACATTAAACACACACACACACACACACACACACACACACACACACACACACACACACACACACACAATCGATGGAGGCTCAAGTCACAGACAACAGTCTACATCAAGGCCGGGCATTAGTTGAAATATAGAGAAAGGAATGAAAGGAAGAAAAAAATAAGACAAGGGGAAAGAATTTACGAATTCTGGGGAAGTGAAAAATCTGTCTTTTGAAATGTGCCAGGTTACAGTTATTGAGAAAGGTATGAGAGGGTACAGAATTCCAAAACTTCAAGGTGTAGGGAAAGAAGCATGTATCAAAACGGCCCACCCTTAAGTTGTCAGCAGCCAGACAATAATCATGTGTGTGCAGCAGCTTGCCGAGTATTGCGTATTCTAATTAGTGGTAGGGGCACAGAAGCAGCCAGCTCTCGCGTACAAAAAACAGAGTAATACCATCAGAAGAGGGAAAGTTAACAACATGGCATTGTAGGGCAATTGGATCAAGTTTTGAAGTTAGCTTGGGAGAGCTTATATAAGTTGGACCACTTTCGACTCAACTCTATCAAGAAAGGACACATAGGTGGAACCACCCCAGATGTGAAAGCATACAAAGAAGGATCAAATATTCTATGAATTGAACAACTATTCTGAAGGAAAGAAATCTCGACATCTAACTAGGACTACCAGTTTCTTAGAGGCAGAGTTAGCTATTCCCGTAATGTAGGATTTCCAAGATGAAGTAGATTTTTCAGAAGCACCAAGTATGTTCATTGAGTAAAGAGTTTGAATTACAGATCCGTCGAAGGAGAGAAGGAAGTTGAGAGAAATTTTCGATACTGAGATGGGCAGTAGCCGGGTCTTGGAGGCATTAAACTTGGATTTCTTCTACTCTACTGAGATGTCGTGTCCAAGTGTGAGTTTACTGTGGAAGTTATGTAGAGGCCAAGATGCATATCGACTCAGAAAATAAGTTGCAGAATTGAAGGATGTGAAGGAGTTCGCTGTTGAATTGTCAGTGCATATGTGAATATTGATTACTTTTTAGAAGAAAGGAACTTGTTGATAAAACGTAGAAAAAGTAAAGGAATATGGGAGTTAAGGAAGGATTCAAAGACTTTGGAAACGGTTAATGTCAAAGCAACATGACGGTAGTTAGAGGGGTTAAAACAGTCACCATTGCTAGGGAGAGGATATACTAACGCATGCTTCCAAGAGGGAAAAGTTTTGTTTTTTAAGTAGAAACGGAACATACGAGCAAGTACAGGTGCAAGTTCAGAGGCGCACTCTTTCATTACGCAGGAATGAATGCCTTGAGGACCATAAGCCTTACTTGCGTCCAGAAAGGGAAGGTCTTTTCGGATAGCTTGAAAAGAGACTTCGGGGAAGGCGCATGTGAGTCGTAAGAGGAGCAACATGGGGTGAAGGAATGTTAGAGTCATCCACGGTGGAGTTAAAGGAGAAACGAGAACAAGAGAGAGTTGCTTTATCTATGGGAGAGACAGCTATAGTACCGTCAGAACGGGAAAGTGTAGGAAAAGTAGAGCGACAGAAGTTGTTAGCGATGTTCTGAGCAAAAGACCAGAAAGACCTATCAGTGGATGAAGAGGAGAGGTTATCGCACTTCGTTTCAATAAAGGAACGCTTTCCTTCACGGATAACGCGCTTGATAATGTCTACAGAACAGGAACGATTGAGCTATGGACTGGAAGAAGAGGTCGTCTTGGAGGAAGAGGGGGAGAATTCTTCCATTCCCCCAACAATAACCTCTCCTATGCGTTTGGCGGAGACAGAAGCATCACCACACAAGAGACAGTAATATGCCCAAGGAAGTTCAGGAAAGAATTCTCGCAAGTAATTCACTCAGTTTTGTTAAGGAGGAGGTGCCATTAAAGTAGATAGATTTATGAGAATGTGATCAGATGAACCAACTGGGGGAGAGATTGTGTAGCTACAGCGCGAAGGATTGGAGGTGAAAAACAGATCCAGGCTTTTAGGAGAGTGGTCACAGCGGTCAGGAATATGGGTAAGGTGGGTGGTAAATTGCTCTAGAGAATAGAGAACGTGAGGAGTTTCAATCCCCCTACCATTCGTATGTAAGGAATTCAACCATTCCCTATGGTGAACCTTGAGATCTCCTATGTAGAGGATCTTGGCCTTGCTGGTAAAAGGATGTCACGGCCTCAAAGGAAAAGCGTGGTAGTTGGGGGACAGACTTTGAGCCACATAACATCAAAATTTAGATACTCAAGGTCCTCGAGGCATGCCACAGATGTGCTGATGTTGGAATAAGCAAAGACACCACCTCTGAACAGGAATCGTGGGTTGAGATTACAGTCGGATATGTGAAAGGGGCTAGTGAGAACATCATTAAACAAGAGAACTAAGATTTCAGGTGAAGTACTTAACAGAAGATGTTCACCATAGGTTACTAGAGAGACCATGAATGTCGGTACTTTGAATAGAAAACGAGGCAGGTTTACCAATAGAAGGAATGGTCGTGGGAGGGGCCGTAACAACTGTCTGAGCTCTTCCTCTCATTAGCAGTAGAGTCAGATGGGAACCCAGAGATTCTTAGCACCCTAT
>NC_092226.1:23732001-23772001 GCF_036320965.1 Panulirus ornatus
TTTGCCCTTCCAAATGACGATCTCTCTTTCTACACATTCCTCAGCCCTCCCAGAACCATCGCCCCCTCACCCACCCTAAGACTCTCTTCCGCTTCCATGGTCCCATTCGCTGCCATATCCACTCCCAGTTATCTATAACACTTCAGTTACACAATTCTTTTTATTCAAACTCATACCCTAACTGACCTGTCCCTCAACTTTCTTATATCCTTGCTTTTATTCACAATGACACTCAACTTCCTCCTTTAACACACACTTCCAAATTCAGTCACAAATTTGAACAACTTCTCACTCGAATCAACCACAAAAGTTGTGTGTGTGTGTGTGTGTGTGTGTGTGTTGTGCGTGCGTATAATGAGGATATTTTACGTAACAGAATACTTTTAACGTTCCGCGTTATATCTTTTTCTTCCTAAGACAAGCGCAAGATGTTTTACAAACCTATCATGGTGTAAAGGAGACATAGCGTGAATTGTCTCACAGCGGGAGGCTGAGGTAGAGTGGAAATGAGTCTTCTGATGAGCTGACACTAAGCTCTGGCGGGCCTTAGTTTACGAATATCAAGATTGCATACGCACCGAACAGCAGGGCAGCCGTTACTCAGGCTGGACTGGACAGTGTGGGAGAAAGTATTACAAACTGTCTGCTTCATAGCGTTCTGATTTGCCTTCGAGGTGCAAATGCCAGACCCACAGAGACAGCAGCGATGATGACCCATTCCCCAAAATCCTTCACTTACACAAACGAAGAGGTTAAGGTGGTGCTGGTAATCACAGAACAAAATCTATAAAGACAACACTGCCAAAATATTGGGGACACATCTCTCAAAAGCTTGCAGCATTCTTGTATGAATAGTGGGTTCTGAAAGACTACAGTTTGGATCAGGGAAGGACCCTCATCAACCGAGCTTCTTTCAAGCCTGTCCATGACGCCTCATCATGTGCTAAGTCATTCAAAACTAAAGTTCATTCTGTTGCGTTCATGGCTGAAGCCTTTACCTCCCCTTATAAACTTTCAGCCTTTGGAATCTGCAAGAAGATGACCAACACCTTATTAGGATCCCCCTTCATAAACACGTCTTCAAAGTTACACTAAACAAAGCAATCTAAATATCAGCTTACATGGGTGGCGTACCTCAGGAACCTGCACTGCTTCCTTTGTTATGGAATATCTGCTTCAGCGATGTCTTCAACCTCGTCCTAAGAGCACATGTTTACGCAAATGGCCGTACATTAACCCTCTCCCCTGTCTGGGAGGAGAGAACCCTCGTATTGTAGAGTACCAAGAAACGCCCTCTAGCCATATCATCCTTGGGTACGTTACATGTGCCTTCGAGGAAACTCGGTTGTTGACACACAAAAAGCGCCGCGGCGTATAACGTGGGAGTGGAGTGCTGGGGTGTGCATGGGAACTAAGAGGCATTCATCAAGTGGACAGTCTGGGAGCGTACCTCGACTTTAAGAAGAGGAAGAAGGAAGAAGAAGAGGAGGAGGAGAAGGAGAAGGAAACAAAGCAAGAACATTATGCTTCCCTTATACGGATGGAGACATAATGCAACACCAAGCATAGTGCATGATTTAGGATATAGATAGTAAAGAAAACTGAAATATATAACTTAAACCTCTGGCTAGTAAGAGCTGAACACTCGAAAAGACCATGGATTGTACCTTGCTTACTGGGATGCCATGGCTAATGTATCTGTACCGCAGAGCTTCGGTTTTGGTGTTCCAAGTTCACTCCTTGATTAAGACCGTGTCATCAAAGGCAAGAAACTTTATGGACAAGCTTCAACCCATGGGAGAATATGCATCTAAACGTCTAGTAGTATAAACTACAGTCCACATCAGGTAGTCTGCTCACCTAGAGGCCATATCGATCCGTCCACACAGGGCTGTTGAGGAACTAAGGTAAAGGCCACCAGCTCCCCGACACCGAGTTGTAGCAGGATTTGTTACCCACATTTACCACACCAGCATCTTCCTTCGGTGTCCCTCAGGCAAGGGAGATGACCAGGCAGAAACACCTGCATGAAGGCTCTCCACTAACTCTGTGTCACGGACAAGAAGCCTACAGAACCGGACTGATTCTCAGAGTCCTTTAGATTTGCCTAAGGCTAATGTAATCAAGATACTGTGCCTGTTGTATGAGGCTAATGTAATCGAGATACTTTGCCTATTGTATGAGGCTAATGTAATCGAGATGCTATACTTGTACTGGGCTAATATAACCTGGATACTTTACAGTTTGAACAGAGCTAATATAATCATGATACCGTGCCTGTTAATGTAATCGTAATACCCTGTCTTTTGTACCAGGCTAACGTAATCAGGATACCCTGCCTGTCGTACGACTCTTGTGTTATCGGATAACCTTCCTGTCGTAAGAGAGTTACGTAACCAGGATACCCTGAATGGTACAGGGTTAACGTAACCAGGATACCCTGAATGGTACAGGGTTAACGTAACCAGGATACACTGCCTTTCGTACAAGGCTGACGTAACCAGGATATCCTGGTAGCTCACGGAACAAGAAACTGTTTCAGCGTCAGCTTCACCTCGACTTCTCCGTTCCTTTGAGCGTTCACTCACTAACACTTTTCCACTCCATGCTTCAGTTGAATTCGGAACAGATTTGAAAACAGTCGCATGCCGTATTAAACCAATGGAGTTGTCTTTGCATGCAGCTGGCTATAAGGAAGAAATAAAGTTTTTTCGCATGCAGTTGGCTATAGGAAAAAAAGAAAGAAATCTATTTCGAAATATTGCTTATGTATAAATAAACCCGTTGCTGAATTAAATATATTAACCGATAAATGAAATAATCTTTCATTGTCTTCGAGACAGAATAACTTTTCTTGGAGAAGAAAAGGAAGAAACATTCAAGCTCCTCCTCCCACCGTATAAGTGGAGTCAAAAACAAAAGCCTCCCATCCTTTTGATGCTTTTATTTCCAGCAATCTTCATCTCCGCGAGCATTAATAACTCAGTCCGAGGCTTTCACTCTCGGATCTTGACATGAGCACAATTGAACGACCGACATCTATCGCTGAGATGATCAAGTAATGCAAGGCAACGAGGGATTTCTCATCTCCATCTCATCTCATCTCCCGTCCTGCTTCTTCTTCATCTTCTTCTACCCTTTCTTCCAGCTTGGCGTAAGGCACTCTCCCTGTCTCCCTCCCTCCCACGACCTCTTTGCCTCCCACGAGCCCCCCAGGGCCCTCTCCTCCCTCTCCCTTGGTATCAACAGCACCAGTGCGAGCACAAAGATAGAGCGAGGGAGAGAAAGAAAGACCGATAAATCAGGCAATTATCCAGTATCTCACATGCCCCGGCGTGAGTCAGCACCCTACCAACAGATCGGACGATGGTCCGGCCCGATAGCGGACGGCGTCTTTGCGGGTCCGAATTTATCGCGGACCACCGACACGCCGGAGGACTACCATTCCTCAGGCCCTCCCCAATTGGTCGCGCACGAGGGCTCTGCGCAGCCATGTGATTGGTGGTTCTTCGTCGCCCCCTCCCTCCTCCAGCCCCCTTCCTCTGCTGATGGCATGTAAGTCCACCCCCCAATCTCTCGAGGGGTTTTCTCTTCAAGTGCTCAGGTAGTTGAGGGGGCGTGGTTGGGTGAGCTGGAGGAGACAGGTGGTTGAGGAAGGCCTACGTAGTTGTCGTCTCGTTTTTTAAGGAGTGGTTCTCTGGGTTTATAGGGGGATCGTGTCGTCGCTGATGGGCATTAGTAGCTGTAGTGATACGGGTATCCTATAGTTATACGGGGAATATGAATGTTATACGGGTCATGGAATTTCGCCCCCACAAAAAAAAAAAGCAATCTATGGCAGTCGTCATTAATTTGATGTTAAGATACTGACATTATCTTCATCATTCGCTTCGAAATGAAGGCGTTCGTAGACGTATTCTGTACTAACCTTATTTCATTTTTTTTATACTGAACTCACATTTCACAACCGTGTTCATCCATACATAAGGTCTTTTTTTTTTCTTTTTTTTTAAACGAGTGACGAAGACGTTCACATCTACCAGATGCGACTTTCATCCATATATTACCACCTGGCGTGTGTGACTCACCACCAGACCACGCACTCACATTGCTGGTCGACGAGGTTATCAGTAGATCAAAGACGACGTCACTGTGGCTGACTTCAGTTGATCAGATGTCACCAGTGAGTTACCATCATCCATCAAGAATCAATGAATCAAAATACTTGTTCTGTGATCACTAACTGTGTACTGTGAACTCTTATCATCGTGCATTTTGAAATTAAACGGTATGGGTTCGAATCCCAGGCGCTGCAGTCGGCCCACTGCCAACCCCAGCTGGTCATCCTCCTATAGGGCTGGTCGATAAAAGGGCACCTGGCTTAAGCTGAGGCGCATATACAGTATATATATATATATATATATATATATATATATATATATATATATATATATATATATATATATATATATATATATATATATATATATTCCTATTTTGGAAAAAGGATCAGAATTTTGCGCGTGATATATAAGTAGAGACTTGATACAGATATACAAGGTTAAGACACGGGTCATCATTGGTGCAAAACCCTCTCACCTTACCATACAACTAGTGATCACACACAGACACACACACACACACACACACACACACACACACACACACACACACACACACACACACACACACACATTACTGATATCTCGCGGCAGGAAGACAGCGATCCAGGCTGAACCTTGCTGAAAAGACGCCGCTAACGGGACCAAGTCCACGATAACCAGAGAGACTTGGTTATCCTCCCTGTGTTCAAGATAACAATCCTCGTCACGGGATTATATCCAGGCGACCAAATCTTGAGAAAGTGATTTATGGAAAACGTTTTGAGAGACGATCAAGAAACGTGAAATGACTAGAAGACAACTGAAGAGAAGGAAGGGGAAGAAGAGGAATAAAGGATGGAGAAGCAGGAAAAAGAGGAGAAAGTGGAAAATAGAGGAAGAAGAAGATGATGATGATGATGATGATGATGATGATGATGATGATGGAGACAACAGCAATTATGACGCGGAACCAAAGAAAGAAAATGGGAACAAGAAGACGAGATTGATGAAAATGGGAACTTGATAAGAATAAACTGACGTAACAGAATGAGGGAAAGATGATATAAAAGGAACACGAGTGAGAGAACACGCACATAAAAGACGTCAAGATAAAGATGAAGGAAGGGAAAACATCTACCAGGAGGGAAGAAAGATGGAGAGGGATGAAGGAAAGATGAGGGTTCATGAGACAAGATATCCCGTGAAGGTAAAAGAAAACATCTTGCAAACGGGGTTGTAGGCTCGCGGGGGGAACAAGGATCTAGGGAACAGTTGTCACATCGGCACAAAAGTCCAATAATTATCCACGGGAATCCCCATCATGACTCCAGGGCCACGTGATACCATTAAAAACAGACCCCCTCCCCGCAACACCCCATCATCCCTACCCACCGACCTAGGTTTCAGCCATTGCATGACGAGAAAATAAATCTTGAGGATTCATAAGACAAGAGTGGAGAAAAAAAAAAAAAATTACTTTAAGAATACAAAAGACGAACTGGTCCTGACGTCAGAGACACGCTAATAACCATTCCCCGGTAATTACTGTTGGCTGTGTCAGCCTTTGTGTCGTAATGAGGCTGGTGTAAAGATGGCCACCAACGCTGCCTCCTTCCTCCCAGGTCGGCCATGCCCCTCACGTACCTAACCTTGTGCTCCCTGCTCGAATCCACCTCTCCTCCTTCCTCTGGTGAGATTTCTGCTGCTCTCCATATTCTCCCTTCAAAAAAAATTGACACACACACACACACACACACACACACACACACACACACACACTCCAAATTACCTAATGTGAGATGTTACGTTGTAATTAGATCCTGTACGAGGGTCAAGGTAAATGAAAATAAGTCTCGGTGTGAACTTACAGGAGCGGAGGGTTCAACGAGGAGGGACGAGACACATGAGGAGTTCTGGCAATCATGAGGAGTTCTCGCAATCATGAGGAGTTCTCGCAATAAGAAGAGAAGAAGACTTGTAAAGAGACGAGAAATGAAAAAAAAAATAAATGAATGGCGACATCCGGTCCTGAGTCGGCCTTCATGAATTTTTACAGGAGGAAAATGTAAATTGGCCGCAGGTAAACGATGTTCAGCTGGTAATATTTACATGAAAGAATGTAGCAGGGATGAGGGTGGGACGGGGGTTGGGGGTGGTTATGACAGAGAGGACGGAATGAGAACAGAGGTTTTAAAAGAATCAATGGCTTTGTAAGAGGAATATTTGTTGGCTAAGAAAGAATGGTTTTCTGCAGTGGACACCCGAGGTTTTAACATTGTAAGAGGGACAAAAAGATACGTTCTGTTATCTGTCAGATGCTCCTCGGCCCACACCAGGTACCAGTCTTCGTGTCTGTGGTTTCTGGTCTTTGTCTGGATGCACACAAAGTCTAGCGAAGACCAAGAACTTGCATGTAAGGTTCCTCGAAGTCTCAAGTCTTTATGTTTGAGTCCTCCAGATCACGGGGCTATATATGTTCGGGGTTCCCTGGGTCACAGGCTGTATGGTCGGGTCCACTGGGTCACGGGCACTAAATTCGGGTCATCTGGGTCATCGGATGTATGGTCGGGTCCTTAGGATCACGGTCTGTACGTCTGAGTCCTGTAGGCCACGACCTGTATGTTCTGGTTCCCTGGTTCAGGGCTGTGGGGCTCCTCAATAACTCACTTCTGCTGACTGTCGCTGTGTTTGTCACAATGAACGTCTGTATCTACGTTGTAAGCCCCTCCCTCTGTGTCTTCTTCTCTCTGATGCTTACACGGAAAACACAGTACAATGACACAGTAGGGAAGGCAAAAGATGTGCTAGACACACATCGCACTCTACTGGACATAACTAGATCTAAAAGCTTGCTTATCCAGGTTCGAACCCTGAGGTGTTTCGAACTGTCTCATGTCAGTTTCTCACTCAACACTGATGTTACTGACCACTCGGGTAGAGATTCGAGTAAAGACTCGAGTTATTGTCATCAGCTCAGATCTGATTATCGAGAATTCTCTCGTCCGTAACGGGAAGATCCGCATAGGAATAGGACTCCATATCTTTCAGGAGGTAATGGGTGAGGTGATGGGGTAGGAAGGATCGTAGAATAACCTAAACACCCACAATCCATCAGACACTACAGTTCTTCTCTGTCACAACCACTGAACGTTCTGAGACCTTGGAAATCTAATTCTGCATCTCAGAAAAATAAAAAGATAATCGTCTTCAGTAGAAAAGATAATTCGTTATGGAGGAGAAATGATCAATACTGAATGTTCGCCTGTCGATTAACCATGTGATTATACACGTACATTTATTATCACTGTTCAAACATAATAGGAGGAACTTCAACCACAGACAAGACATTTCCTCGTGATCTACATTTCCTAAAGTGGTTAGCCGGATAGCTAAGCAGGATAAGGGGGAAGTGGGGTCGAGGGTAGAGGTGTACAGACAACAGCAGACACTGACAGTATGAGAAGAGTTAGGTCTGTGGGAGCACACGAGGGAGAGGGAACAAGTCACTACCACACTCGATATAGCAAACAGAGATAAGGAATATCTGTATATTTTCCGTACATGAAAATGGGGAGAGTTGCATTATAAAGGGGATCACTATACTCAGCAGAGCAGGACTCTAGCAGCTGTGTGGAAAAGTTCTTAGCTTATTAAAGGAATGGTTGTGTGGGGGAGGGGTCTAAGGTAGCAGAGGACAGGAGTCGTTACGAACCAGAGAATGGAGTGTGACATAGACAAATGGGGTGAACGGAACGTGATCAACGCTAAAGTGAACACAGAGGAATTAGAAACCAAATAGAGAACATAGGAAAAAATCTTAAAAAGCTTTAAGGTAGACAAAGTGGACATTAAGACCCAAATGAAACATTGCGATAGTATTATAATCAGCTCATACGAATCACAAACGATGTTGTAGGACGGTGAAAAGTTAGGAGAATGTCGTACACATTTGTCTGTAAAAAGGAAGTTAAGGTTTTAGAAGAGGAGGAGAAGGGGAGATAACGGGAGAACCATGACGGAACGGGTAGAGGGTGTCAGGGTGCACCCTTCCGCTATGAGAAACTAAGGAGGTAGGAAAGGGAGTTTAAGACAGAAAGGGTTGGAGTGGAAAAGGCAGGGACGACGAAGGGGCAACAAGAATAGGTAGGAGAGGTAAAGATGGAAGGGAGAAGAAAAAGACGAAGGGAAGAGACCACAACGGAATAGGAAATAGAGGTACGTAACGAGAAGAAGAGGGCGGAACAAGCAGGATGAAGATAACGGTATGGACAAGAAGGGATGCGAGAGGGAGAAACAGAAGGGACAGGAAGGGCATAAGGGCCTGGAGGCTGTCGAGCGGGGTGACACGGTGGGCCTCGTCCCCGGCCACATTACTGGCGGATATACAGAGGCAAGAATGTTAATGGCTTTATAAAGAAAGTTTTACGAGCGAGCGACAACCAGGCGTCATACTGGGAGCGGGGAGTGGGGAGGACACTAGGACGCTCCTGCCGGGGTTGCTGGACACCAGGACGCTCCTGCTGGGGATGTTGGACATCAGGACGCTCCTGCCGCGGATGTTGGACACCAGGACGCTCCTGCTGGGGATGCTGGACAACAGAACGTCCCTGCCTCGCGCGGCATTCTTGAAATGCCTGTGGCAGCCATGGACAGATATGGGGACCTGTTACACCCAAAACACTTGCGGAGGGACAGGCAGGTAAGGAGAAGGAAAAAAAAGAAGCACGAATAAAGAAGGGCAAGGGCATGGAAAAAATGGGAGGAACAAACTGAGGAGAGAGAGAGAGAGAGAGAGAGAGAGAGAGAGAGAGAGAGAGAGAGAGAGAGAGAGAGAGAGAGAGAGAGAGAGAGACAAGCCTCCAACCCGCCCAAGGCAAATACGCATCAAAGCCCCACCCTCGAGTAACAACTTTCGTAAATGGCAGTATGCATACTAGATCCCCCCGCACCCCCACCCCCATCCCCCATTAAACCGGAGGTAACATGAAGGTGGGAAAAGTATGAATACGGCATTGAGGGGGGGGGAAGGTATTACAGCCGACGGCAACGCGGCAGAGGACCAGACGGTGTATTTATCAGCCAATGAATCCCTGACGGAGCCCCTCTGCCTCGGGCAAGTCGACGCCCATGAAATAACCAGCACCTCAGGCGGGTGCTGGTGCGTGTGCTCACCTGCTGTACTGGAAGGGGGACACACTTGGGCGATGGGTTATTTATCTCGTGAGAATGAGGAGGGAAAGGCTGGTTCACCAGCGAGGCGGTGGCATGATGAACAAAGAGGAAGGCTAAATGGAATGAGAACAGGATGAAAAAAAGTGCAAAAATGAGCTGAAATAGGTACATCTGTCTTCGATGTGAGGCCATCCAGGTCCTATAAAGAATAATCGTCTAGCACAGTGAGACAATATTACCCGATCACCACAACTTGTAACTACATAAAGACTAGAATTGCTCGAGTTCTCGTGTTCTGATGTTATCTGCGAACACATCAAGATCATTCTCATCTTCTGATCATTTGGTCATTCGGACATGTTCGGATTATAACGTGTACAGTCTAGACAACGCTAGGGGGAGGAAAAAAAGGAACCCAAGAATAAACCTCGAAGATCACAGTAAGAATTTAGAATATTTACCCAGACTTTATGTAACGTGAAGATGCATATCTCATACGGAACAAAGGAAGATCTTTCTGAAAAGATATATATATAACGTGAACGTAAATTCTTGTCTGACACACCTCAGTGTTCCTTGTGTTGTGAGGCTCTGTGAGCAGGAGCGGTACGGGAAGTACGAACTTAACCGCTTACAAATACCCTACGAAGACACCATTCACGGGACACTGCTAGCGCGTAGCGCTCATCGCACTGGAGGCGTTGCCGGGAAGGAAAACCGAATCAACCAGAGTTACCGTTCATTGTTGATAATCAATAAAATCAATTACTAATGAACTCGGGGACTGACTCTTCGTCTTTGCATTTCCTGCACCGAGGTGACCAACTTCTGAAAACCATTCCACATCAAAGTCTTTCTGCCGTCTACGTTATTACAGAAAAACGAAGATTTTTGATGATTAAGAAATTCCTAGACTACCTTGTCTTCGGTTCCAGCTAACGCTCATTAACCGCTCTTATTCATTCGACATAAATAGAAATATTTTTTTTTTCATAAGCCTATTCCTGGTACACACGATATTGCAATTCAATTTCTTGAGCACAATGGTACGAACCTTGAACACGATGGTACGAACCTTGAACACGATGGTACGAACCTTGAACACAATGGTACGAACCTTGAACACGATGGTACGAACCTTGAACACGATGGTACGCACCTTGAACACGATGGTATGAACCTTGAACACGATGGTACGAGCTTTGAGCACGATGGTACGAACCTTGAACACGATGGTACGAACCTTGAACACAATGGTACGCACCTTGAACACGATGGTATGAACCTTGAACACGATGGTACGAGCTTTGAGCACGATGGTACGAATCTTAAGTAACTTGGTACGAAACTTGATGATAATGTTTGTTGGTTTGTGGGTACGAGGGTACAACCCTTAACTATGTTGGCGTGACCTTTGATCTGACTCTTAAGGGTCAAGTCACAGGCCACACCTTCATACCCAAGGGTTGTGCACAGCCTTACTTCAAGGTCGTACTTACCCTGGTGCTCAAGGGGTTAATCTTAGTGTTGTTCGGCGACTAATTACATATGCTAATACTGTACGATGTCCCTCATTACGTTAGCTGTACGAGGTTAATTGTCTCCCTGTTTGATTGTCGACCCTAAGCTGCTCCCATCCAAGACTCGTGAAAAGTAACCCTGTAAAGCAAGTGGTCATCTCAAACCTAACCCCTCGCTCATGACTTGTGGATAAACAGTACTAGTCAGCTGTTGTGACATGTGTGTGTGTAGTTACTTATTTGCACAGTACAGGGAGAGAGTTCTATATAGTTAGAGCCCCATTCTCTCTCTCTCTCTCTCTCTCTCTCTCTCTCTCTCTCTCTCTCTCTCTCTCTCTCTCTCTCTCTCTCTCTCTCTCTCTATCTATCTATCTCTCTATCTATCTCGTGTATATGTCTGTGCCTATGTATGGAATTACCTATTTGTACTGTACGGGAAGGGAATTTTACATTCACAGAGCACCCATCCCTTGAACTCTTTCTACTATCATACAATTCTTTAAACTTCTGTATGGGCTTCACCTTCATAATCTCATCATGAATTACTCCACGAGTCTTATCCGATAAAAGTACTTCTTCACATCTTCCCTAACAAGTTCCTTGCTTAACTCCATGTGGTTGCTTTGATGGTCCTATCACTGCATCATTTGAAGAACTGTTCACTGTTGACCTCATGAAACAGGTTTAAGAACTTAAAGGTCATGATCAGGTCACCCCTTACTCTTCCTTCTTCCATGGTGGACGAATTTAAGGCCTTTAACCTTTCCCTGTAACTTCGTTCTCTACATCTTAATAACATATTAGTTGCCTTATTCTGGACCTTCTTTATGTGCACCTTTCAGCGCGTTGACCAAATCTGAGAAATTCAGTTCAGGTTTTCGTCCAATAATGGATGGTAGTTTTCGTCCACTAAAGGATGGTAACAGCTTACTGAATATTTTCTTACCCAAGTCCTTGAACGCTATTCTGGTATCTGTCAGCAGACAGTTTATCTCCTTAACTATTTTCTTAACAGCGGCACTCTGGTGACAGGTCACAGACGATGTCTACATCCGGGTGTCTCTCATAGACATAGTTCGGCAGCTTATATCTTGTCCTCTTTGGTCCCTTTCACTGAGATAATCTTGTCTATCACAGTAGTCTCGCCACCATCCATTTTCTTTTTTTTTTTTTTTGCCAACCTCCTATGAAGGTTTCGTGTCAAATGCTTCTGTCAGTCCAGATGTAGACAATCCGTGTCATTATCTCTACTAAACAATGGCAGGAGAGAGCTTTACATTCGTAGAGCCCCCGTCCCTTGTACTCTTTATGGGATCACGAAGACTCTTAGATCTTTCTAAGCTACCGGCATTCACAGACTCCTTGCTTCGACCATCCCAACCCTCCACCGCCCTCACACTACACCTTCTCTACTATCATACAATATTAGGATGTTGGTGTTCGATCCACAAGTACTATTTTTCATTCAGTTCATTCGATTCATCCATCATACTTATAAAGTCCTTCTTTACGTATCTTCTGACAAGTTCCTTGCTTAATTAATGTACTGTCCAGTGTGTGTGTGTGTGTGTGTGTGTGTGTGTGTGTGTGTGTGTGTGTCACTGGGGCGTTCTGTTTTTGTTTCATTTTAAATCTGACGCCATCAATGTGTTCGTAATTAGTAGTAATCTTTCATGAGTGTTTTACTGGTCTAATCCACTGCAATCCTTCAATCCTGCTCTCATTTTAATCTTGCCACATTTCGGAGTTTAACAGAGAGCTTCATAAACCATGACTCCTCTAATACTCGTCCAAGCTTTCTCATTTCCATTTTCTTTTCAACTTCGTAGATTCTTCCCTTTCGGCCTTGTGTAGAATCTATAACTCTCTTGTTCGAGAGTTCTGTTTCTTGATAGATTTCACGACTCTCTAGTTATATAAATCACATTTCTCTTGTATGTTTCCGAATAGCTTTGTCTATCATCAGTTGACTGTGAGCGTACCGAGCACATCCGTCGCCCCTCGACATGTTCTGTAATTGCCAGAACCCGTCTTTGCATTATCAGACGACATCTCGGCCAGGCATATCCCGCCTGTCACCTGTCCATCCTTGCTTGTCAAGGTATCCAGGAAGGCACGTCCGTCTCCTGTCGCCCTGGCAATTATCACTCACAAGTGTCTTTGTCTCCTTCTTTTTTTTTTTCCTTTGTTGTCATGTCACCTTACAGTCACTACCTCGCCTTGTTCCAGGTTATGGCTGTAACAGACCTTAGACAGCGATTCAACACAAGCGGCGACTCTTAATCAACTCCTCAGGCACGACTTTTGAGCACGACAGCACGACCCTTGAACACGACAGTACCAAACATTATTCTGTGACCTTGAACTTGAATCTTAAGGGTTGGGTCAAAAGCTAAAAGGCCTTACCGACGTGCCCAAGGTTCGTACAGACATGGGTATGGGGCCAGGCAACTCAGAACATATCAGTGCACATGGACAAAGCAATCTACAGGTAACCGTCAGGTGAGAGCGATATTTGACAAACGTCATCTTGAACCCTTGCTTGGTATTTCCACATTAGGAGAGACGCAGGAGATCAATCCTCCTGCTAAACATGTGCATTAATTGACATTCTCCTCTGCATGACACACATGTTGTGTGCTTACTGGCCCACTTATTTATTTTTTTATTTCGTCCTGCTTTGTGTGTGTGTGTGTGTGTGTGTGTGTGTGTGTGTGTGTGTGTGTGTGTGTGTGTGTGCATGCGTGTCTGTGTAATTTCCTATGTGGACGGTATGGGAACGGATTTCTAGACTCATGGACTATCATCTCTTGAACTTTCACAACTATCATATAACTTTTTAAAACGTATGCCGTCCACAATTAGTCTCATCGCTGCTTATTTCATTTAAACTTACAGGATATGATCAAGTCATACCTTACTCTTCTCTCTCCCGTGTTTGGCAAATTCATGATCTCTAACCTTTCACTGGAATTCGATTCTCTCAATTCTCGGACCGCATTTGTTGACCTCTGAGCCTTTTTCTCCAAGTTTAGAAAATAGATCACACGAAGGTGTTCACTCCCGGGGTCGCAGAGGAGACCAACTAGAAATATGTAGTGCAGAAAAAAGCGTACAGAATCTTCCTGGCCACATCTTACGCCAATGATCAAGAGACCTTCATCTTGTTGAACCTGTCCACCCTCGCCGACCAACACCTGCAGCTCACAAGGCACTTTAACAACAAACTGCTGACACTCCCCCGTCACTACACTCCACCTTCCCGACGCCCCTCCACCACGGACCACCACCACAATCGACTTGTTCCAATGAGAGCTCATACAGACAGATGTAAGAACAATCTTTTACCTACCATTGTGAAAGTCATGAACCATCCATGAACTACTGCATTACTATGCCAGTGAACAGCTCAGATTTCCGTAAGTTAGGCTATGTGGTATGTCAATTACTGTATTACTGTAACTATTCATCACTTAATGTTTAACCAAATGCATACGGTATATGCTATTAACTATGTAAACATTCCTGTATATTTGCCATTCTGTTTATCTATATGTGCCTCACTCATGTGCTTATCTATATGCGCCTCACCCATGTGCTTATCTCTATGTGCCTCACCCATGTACTTATCTATATGTGCCTCACCCATGTGCTTATCCATATGTACATCTCTCATGTGTTTATCCAAAGTGTAGAAATATCCAGCTCAACTTGATCATGATCTTTGATGATTATCTAACATGTAATTATCATGACCTCCCAGTCCTGTAATATCTGTAATACCTCAACTGTATATTTTCAGCCGAGCAGCTGCCTAAATCCAGTATAGTTATTTATCTATTTATATATCTATTTACACACACACACACACACACACACACACCAAATTCAAAATATCATACTTAAGTGCACACCCATGATAATGTTACAATGAAATCATTGTGCACAAACGCTGATGATCAGCAGTAAACAGTAAAGATTTAAGGACTGCCTAAGGAAAAACACAGCTGCAGCTGGAGTTGTGGAAACAAAGCTTATCAAAATGATGAAATCTCAGCATTTCTATCCACTTGGATACATGATAGTAACGACGGAAAGAGGATACAAAGGAGGAGGAGGACTGGATCTCCTAATACGAGACAAACTGAAGTTTCAGGAAATCGTATCATATTTCCTATTCAGACAATACATTACGGGAAGGATAATGATCAGACAGAAGGTCGTAGTGGTTTTGATGACATATAATCCTCCAAAGAATACAAACGACCCGGAAGAAGCATACAGTGACCACAACAGCCAACACTCAGGATGGTGAGTGAAACAGTGAACATGAACTTGTCAGGAAAGGTAAAGTACTGATAATGGGGAAGTTCAGTTATGAAGAAGTGTGACCGGTGGACATTGCATTGTCAAGGTGACACGAAATCATGGAGACACGAATTCTAAGAATGTGTACGGAGGAAATTTCCCATACCAGCATATCCGTGAATGATATACGATAAGACGGAATGATACGCTGTCATAACTAGATCTTATGGTCACTTATACTCGCATGGACGTTGAAGATATTATGAAGCACATGATACAGCAATGGGTAAAATTGATCTCGTAATGCTTCAATCTATTTGTGTGATGAATGAGGAAGTTTTAAGAGTAGAGATGAGACAGGATCTGAAAAGGAGATATATAATCGTGGAAACTATATAATCTCTAGAATTTCTATGACAACATAAGTTGGAAAAAGGGGTTCAGTGGCCAGGAAAACCAGGGCTTCATAGTGCAGGGTTATGTGAAACTCAGAATGAAAGAGTAGGAATGAAATTAAAGAGAAAGTTAAATGAAAGGAAAGAATGGTTTCATCAAAGATGCTAAAGACAAGAGAGCTTCGAGATGTGCAATGTGTAAACGACATTCCATCTAGACAACATGTGAAGCATGGAACGAGTATAGCAAGACAGAAAAGAAAAGGATAAAGAAAAATGAAAAGAATATTGAGAACAAGGTAGGAGAAAATCTTAAAATGTTCTATAAATCCTGAAGAATTAATTTTCATTTAAAGAGCAGCTAATCAGCCTAAGGAATTCAGAGGAAAGAATTATAAAGATATGTGACGAACTGAATAACAAGTCCAAAAGTGTTTTCATGACGTAAGACACTGTAACTCCAACAGTAGCGAGGTGGGGTGAGGAGGAGGTTACAAGAAACACTGGGATATCTTGATAAAATATTGACAGAGTACTCAAGGGTCTTCATCCATAGATGGTTCATGGTCCTAGCGAAAGTTTATCATGTCTACTTAACATGTATGCCACAGATACACTGTTCAAGGAGTCGCCGGAGAGAGGCAAAGTGCCAAGGGAGTGAACAAACTGCAAACGTCATACCCATCTATCAAAAAAGGAGATCAGGAAGAGGCATCAAACTTCTGACCAATCTTCCTGACAAGTAAAGCCAGGTAAAAAGCACCTAATACATGGACATGAAAGAAAATGTACCCGTAACTTTCCCCCCCATAGGTCGTAGACCTCAACAATCAATGGAAGAATCTTACAAAAAGCCTCGCACCATCAGCACAAACCACTGAATTAACCTAAATTCTAAACATCATCGTCACCAACCAGAAGTAGCTAAAAAGTGAACAGCGAACTGGCGGCTCCTCACGCTTGCGACCAATGGGGGAAAGTCCCCTACATGAAACACTGGTAACCCAACACAGCAACATTTCATTTCTCAAAGAACATAGTAACATCCCCATGAAGCGCTTGAAAAGAAAATCAGCCACAAATTTACCTCATTCCTTGACAGGTGATGCCTGCAACAGTTCCACCCCGACACGACTGCTTTCCCAACCGTTACACCTACCGAAACTTATGACTTAACCAACACCATTGATAACTTCCCAGCAAGAAGCCTTGACAACATATCAAAAAACTTCCACTTGAAACATTGCGTCTCATCAGCAATCCTAGAACATACTTAAGTCTACAACCACTCTTTGCTACACAACAAAATCACACACTCATATTCACCATTCTGGAACGATCCAAACCCTCCAACTCACCCTTTTCCCATCGCCCTGTACTACTGATATCATCAGCGTCCAGCCTCTACACAAAACTGATCCGCAAAACATTAAACCAAAATGGCTCATTCTTATTCACCCGGCACGGCTTCAGACCCAAATATTCTGTTGCTGACACCGCAGAGAAAGCTCATGTAACACATTCTACATGAATTCATCCAACCACAACCCCGCTGTAAATGACAAAACAAAAATAGACGGTCAAACTTCATGATCGACCGCTAAAACTAGAGTCACTCACAAAAGCTTCAGTTCCAAAACTCACAAACTCTAAAATGAAATTCCCAATGAAAAGCTCCAACTCTCTCTATCATCATCCCTCACAACTTTTCTCCACCTCCCACACACCATTGTGAAAGTTTTCTTATATGCAAATCACCTCACAACTGCATCATAGCACCCATACTCTCTTCTCAAGCAACATGTGGTAATGCATCACGCAATTAGGATACTTGCCGAATCCATTGCAGAGCGTCTACTTCCCCAAAGAGATCAACAGTCACCCTTTCAACCACTTTTAGACCCTCTCAACCCCTTTTTTTTAGATCTCGATCCGACCTGCGTCCATATACGTATTACCTTAAATGATCAATCAGTCCCACTCAACGAAACACCCACCATACTAACACATATAACACACATGAAGTCATTTCTCACATGATGACAAAGGCCGTAAACAAATTAAACACTCCCAGAAATTCTGTCGGCGTCAGTTTTGGACGAGGAATGGCATCCCTGAGCAAAAGAAAAAGCATATCATCCACTACATCTTAAACTTTCCTTCACCTGCCTGATCACCAACATTTTCAAAAGATCATGTAATAAAACTTCAAGCCACACAAAACCAGGCACTCAAAACATTTACTTGCTGTTTGGGAAATACAGATATTCTTCGCTTATACAGTGAATCAAAAATAGTTCCAATACAATCCCACTGCAACCTACTCGACCCCCAGTTATTTGCCAGAGCACTTAACTAACCTCTCTCCCACCCAAGCCAATTCATAACCATCCACCAACATCCGCATATAAATCAAAAGCTCACCCGTGCCTCATAATTCAACATGCCACGCTCACAGGACCCTGCCTCCGCAGCAAACCCACCAAACACAGACAGAAATATTCTCGCTCTAATGATTCGACAAACTCAAAATAGTCTCCATCCCCAACTCAGTCGTGAGCTTTTTTCCACCATAAAGTCACTCTCCAAACATGTACGAGTAACACGTTCTTGTCCACGCTCCTAACAATCCATTTCTTCATTATAGCATCGATTCGAAATATGAAAAGACCCCATCATGACGAAAATGCAATTTCCACAATCAAGATACCGAACATCTACATCTTAGCTTCACCGAACTCACCCATCAAGAAAAACACATGACCACACTTGTTAGACCTATCAACCCAGCTGGTGGACGTGGTTGGCTTCCTAAGTGCTGCACAAACCCCATAAAATGGGCAGGAGTATATATATATATATATATATATATATATATATATATATATATATATATATATATATATATATATACATATATATAACCATTTATCGATAAATCCAAATGAGAGGGAGAACTGTTGGGTTAGCTGTGAGCCAGCTGCCGGGCCTGGAAATCGAACACGGGCCCGTTGATTTATATCTCGCGAAACAAGCCGCCACGCCACAGAGGTTTTCAATCTACAAACCAACCTCTGTGACTCTAGAGACAATCAAAATTCCGTAATGAATAACCCAGGCGTCAATGTTTGGAAAATAAAATACACTCTGAGGCACATATTCCTCAGGTCTAGAGGGTGTGTGATGTTCGTTTTCGGCTGCTACGTGAGAACAGTTGTCAGACGCAGCAGCAGCAGTTCCTCGCTGGGCCGTCAGCAGTCTCCCCTGGTGGTCGGAGGGCGGAGGAGGCCCCGCCCACACCAGCCGTGGACCGCCCGCCTACGCCTAACACCTGGGTGGCTTGTTACTTTAGGCAATTTGACTAACATTAACTCCCTAAACCATCCCGAGTGACATGCAACGATCTCAAGGGTGAGGGCCGGCTGGGCGGTGGGTGCTGGAGGCTGAGGCGAATGTCAGGGGTGACCGTGGTGGTGTGGTGGTAGTGATGGTGGTGACGACGGTGGAGGTACGTACGTACTGGCTGCAGCAGTGACAGCAATGACGTCAGAAGTGATAATAGAAGACAAGGAAAGGTAGTGGTGGTGGTGGTGGTAATGAAGTCAGGGATGGTGGTAGGAGATGTTGAAATGTGGTGGTGGTGGTGGTGGTAATGACATCGGCGATGGTGGCTGTAAATGATGACAGGTAGTTATGGTGATGGGGGTAGTGGTGGTAATGACATCGGAGATGGTGGCAGCAGACAAGGAAGGGCAGTTGTGGTAACGAGGTGCTGGGAGTTGATTATGGAAGGTAGAGAGACACCAGTAGATAATGATGGTAGAGACACTGGGAGTAGATAGATAGAAGCTGATGGTTGTCTAATGATGTGAGATAAGGGAAGAAGACAAGCGTAATCGAATGAACAAATGGATGTCGTTGGCTCCAGAAATAGCTGACATCACCTACCAATGGACCCAATGGCCTAATGGGGATACTTTGAACGCAAACATATACCAGCTGTCACGTCAGTACTACTGTTAATGGTGAGGATCTTAAATGCTTTCTGGAAAACACTGAAGTCACTTAACAACACCGACTGCTCCTAACTGAAGCCACGTTGTTCCAAGCCAATCAAATGCGAGCCACAATCCTCTCAATCACTACTCTCCATACACCGCACCAGATGTACTCAAAAGATTTAAACTACTCAAATTCAAACCTTCACTTTTGTCCTCCTAACCTTT
Source organism: Panulirus ornatus (assembly GCF_036320965.1). NCBI lineage: Eukaryota > Metazoa > Arthropoda > Malacostraca > Decapoda > Palinuridae > Panulirus > Panulirus ornatus. The sequence continues at coordinate 23,751,726 of NC_092226.1, forward strand.
ATATAATTGTAGAATAAATGCAGTCTACCATCCCTTGAGCACCTAACCTTAGGCCATGCATACACTGAAATGCCTAACTAACGGTCACTTCACTCTTTTACTTAAGAAGCTCAACTACAATCCCATCCACTCCTGCCACTTTGCCACACTTCTTCTTACTCATGGCTTTCACCATTTCCTCTCTTTTCACGAAATCTTCACCATGACACTCTTGCTCCACATACCGACGTACCTTATCCCCAACGCACTACATAAACCATCCTATTATCTTACACATTTAATAGTCCTTTGAAAATGCTCACTCCATGTCTTTTTTTACTTATTCACTGACACTACCATTTATCCTCTTATACTCCTGACATTATTCACGTCCTTAGGATTCTTTCTCATCCCTTATCGCATTTGCCCTCTTTTTCAGCTTCTGCACCTTCCTCTTAACCTCTCTTTCCCCCTTTTTTTTTGTGCGCCTTCCGATTCCTCGCACTGCTTACTAGCAATATATATATATAAAATCTCTGTGTGTGTGTGTGTGTGTGTGTGTGTGTGTGTGTGTGTGTGTGTGTGTGTGTGTGTGTGTGAGTGTGTGTGTGTGTGTCTGTCTGTCTGTCTGTGGATATAACCAGGATGAGATGAAAGGAGAGATCAGCAGTGTATGTGAGAAGAGGAACATGCATGTTCAAACTGGTTGAAACAAAGCTCAAGGGGAAGGGAGAACAATGGTTTAGAAATTTCTTAGCGACAAAGTCAGGGGTTAGTGTGAGGGCGAGAGCGATGGAAGGGGTAACACTCCTGCTGAAGGAGGAATTGTAGAAATGTGTGAAATAATGTAAGGGAGTGAGCTCCAGCCTGATAGACAAAAATGAGAGTGAATTGCGATAGATGGGCGCTAATGCAGCTGGAAATGATTGAGGTAAGTAGGTAATACAAGTGTTTTAGGAAGGCTGTGCTAAGTGTGCCAGCAATCTTGAGGCAAGGAGCGAGTGATGGGTGATTTGAATGCAAGAGTTAACAACGCGTCAGTCGATGGTGTGGCCGTGGGTATGTGGTACTCAGTGATGTGAAAGAAAAACGGTGAACAGTTTATGGATATGTGTGGTCCCTTGAACATAACAGACGCTTGAACATTATGGTGTGGACTCTGAGCATCATGGTACGACCAACTGAAAGTTAAGGTACGACCCTTGTTCATTACTGTGCGACCCTTGAGCATTAAGTTACAACTCTTGAGCATTAGGGTACAGCCCTCATGTATTACGCTGCGAGCTTTGAACACTGCAGCATAACCCTTCAACATTACCACACCACCTCTGAGCGATACGATGTGAAAGCTGAGCATTATGGTACGGCCCTTGAACACTACGGAAGAACTTCAAGATAAAGAACACTACGGAAGAACTTCAAGATAAAGAACACTACGGAAGAACTTCAAGATAAAGAACATACGGAAGAACTTCAAGATAAAGAACACTACGGACGAACTTCAAAATAAAGAACAATACGGAAGAACTTCAAGATAAAGAACACTACGGAAGAACTTCAAGATAAAGAACATACGGAAGAACTTCAAGATAAAGAACATACGGAAGAACTTCAAGATAAAGAACATACGGAAGAACTTCAAGATAAAGAACACTACGGAAGAACTTCAAGATAAAGAACACTACGGACGAACTTCAAAATAAAGAACAATACGGAAGAACTTCAAGATAAAGAACACTACGGAAGAACTTCAAGATAAAGAACACTACGGAAGAACTTCAAGATAAAGAACACTACGGAAGAACTTCAAGATAAAGAACACTACGGAAGAACTTCAAGATAAAGAACACTACGGAAGAACTTCAAGATAAAGAACATACGGAAGAACTTCAAGATAAAGAACATACGGAAGAACTTCAAGATAAAGAACACTACGGAAGAACTTCAAGATAAAGAACACTACGGAAGAACTTCAAGATAAAGAACATACGGAAGAACTTCAAGATAAAGAACATACGGAAGAACTTCAAGATAAAGAACACTACGGAAGAACTTCAAGATAAAGAACATACGGAAGAACTTCAAGATAAAGAACATACGGAAGAACTTCAAGATAAAGAACACTACGGACGAACTTCAAAATAAAGAACAATACGGAAGAACTTCAAGATAAAGAACACTACGGAAGAACTTCAAGATAAAGAACACTACGGAAGAACTTCAAGATAAAGAACACTACGGACGAACTTCAAAATAAAGAACAATACGGAAGAACTTCAAGATAAAGAACATACGGAAGAACTTCAAGATAAAGAACATACGGAAGAACTTCAAGATAAAGAACACTACGGAAGAACTTCAAGATAAAGAACATACGGAAGAACTTCAAGATAAAGAACATACGGAAGAACTTCAAGATAAAGAACATACGGAAGAACTTCAAGATAAAGAACACTACGGAAGAACTTCAAGATAAAGAACACTACGGAAGAACTTCAAGATAAAGAACACTACGGAAGAACTTCAAGATAAAGAACACTACGGAAGAACTTCAAGATAAAGAACACTACGGAAGAACTTCAAGATAAAGAACACTACGGAAGAACTTCAAGATAAAGAACATACGGAAGAACTTCAAGATAAAGAACACTACGGAAGAACTTCAAGATAAAGAACACTACGGAAGAACTTCAAGATAAAGAACACTACGGAAGAACTTCAAGATAAAGAACACTACGGAAGAACTTCAAGATAAAGAACACTACGGAAGAACTTCAAGATAAAGAACACTACGGAAGAACTTCAAGATAAAGAACACTACGGACGAACTTCAAAATAAAGAACAATACGGAAGAACTTCAAGATAAAGAACATACGGAAGAACTTCAAGATAAAGAACATACGGAAGAACTTCAAGATAAAGAACATACGGAAGAACTTCAAGATAAAGAACACTACGGAAGAACTTCAAGATAAAGAACACTACGGAAGAACTTCAAGATAAAGAACATACGGAAGAACTTCAAGATAAAGAACACTACGGAAGAACTTCAAGATAAAGAACATACGGAAGAACTTCAAGATAAAGAACATACGGAAGAACTTCAAGATAAAGAACACTACGGAAGAACTTCAAGATAAAGAACATACGGAAGAACTTCAAGATAAAGAACACTACGGAAGAACTTCAAGATAAAGAACATACGGAAGAACTTCAAGATAAAGAACATACGGAAGAACTTCAAGATAAAGAACATACGGAAGAACTTCAAGATAAAGAACATACGGAAGAACTTCAAGATAAAGAACACTACGGAAGAACTTCAAGATAAAGAACACTACGGAAGAACTTCAAGATAAAGAACACTACGGAAGAACTTCAAGATAAAGAACGCTACGGACGAACTTCAAAATAAAGAACACTGCACTACGGAAAGACTTCAAGATAAAGAACACTACGGACGAACTTCAAAATAAAGAACAATACGGAAGAACTTCAAGATAAAGAACACTACGGAAGAACTTCAAGATAAAGAACACTACGGAAGAACTTCAAGATAAAGAACACTACGGAAAGACTTCAAGATAAAGAACACTACGGACGAACTTCAAAATAAAGAACAATACGGAAGAACTTCAAGATAAAGAACACTACGGAAGAACTTCAAGATAAAGAACATACGGAAGAACTTCAAGATGAAGAACACTACATAAGAACTTCAAGATAAACTCGTGTCGTTATCTTATGGACGTCCTGTCACCTTCAGCTCTCCTTCGTAGGCGTCGTGAGGCTGGTGCAGTTGGCTAAGGCTCTGTCCTCAATGAACCCCTTTGAGGACGATGACTTATCCCTCTTTGAGTACGACATCTTCACGCCGCTGGCGAAGACGGTCATCATCACACTGAGTCAAGTCGTCGTACCTAAGGGGGTTAAGTCGTCGTATTCAAAGACTAAGTTTGTCGACATGCAAGACGTGGTCGTCCCACTTAAGAGGCCAGGTCGTTGTACTCAAGAGGCCAGGTCGTTGTACTCAAGAGGTCAAGTCGTCGTATTCAAGAGACTAGGTTATCCTCCGCCGTATTCAGGGGTGTGGGGGGTGGAGTTAATGCCCACGTTCGCAGTGACTAACTAAATTGGTCGAGTCTAAGTAGCAGGGAAAAATAATTAGTCTTCATCCGAGCTTAATTTCAAGAGGTCGTTTTTGTGAGTCTTGTTCATTGTGCTGTTGAATGTATACTTTCCACGACCGTTATCGACGTACTCTCACCCACCCAACCACACACACACACACACACACACACACACACACACACACACACACACACACACACTGTCTAAAAAGGAAAAATCAATTCATGGTTCATGCTACCGACAGGCAACCTTTGAAATCAACCTATTCTTTTATCATACATCCTTTAACATCATTATCTTGCCCCCTTCTTTTCCTCCCTCTCCCTAAAGCTGATAAAACCTCTGATAAACCCGCGTCGGCCGTCGCCTCGCTACTCCCTAATTACACCTTTATCATGGCCGACCGTAGTTACGGCCTGGCTGGGTCGCCCCGTCGATCAACATGTCAGGTAATATAATGCCATCACCACAGATGCTATAATCAAACAATGTAAGCACCGGAATGCAAACTCAGGGGCACAATGGCTTGACAGCCGTCTGAACCGAGAGCTGCGGAATTTGGAGCCTTAGTTACGGTAGTCGGCTGCAGGGGGGTAGGTGTTGTCATCCCCTACTTTCCCAGTGAACAACTTTGGCACCTTTGATGTTCTGGTTATTCGTACACTCCCGTACTGAGAAAGAAGAGGTTTTCCAAGGCTCTAGTGAAGGGATAAAAAGAATGTCGTCATCAAGGCTACGCCTCATATGAAGCATAAAGAAAGGTTAAAGCGACAAAGAGGAAGAATGATCAGAGAAACCTCGTGGAAGTGACAAACCTGTTATGCAAACGTAAGAAGGGAAATAGCTCTCAAGCTTACCGGTGGAAAGAAGGAAACAGAGATCGCAACGGCCCGTCCTTAGATTGCCAAGAGCCATATAACGTGTCACAACCAACACAACGTTTGAAAGGACTATCAAACGTTAATATCACTGATTCATTTGTGTATAACTGACAAAAGTTATTTTCGTTTTATAAGCGACTTGGCTGAAAAGTTTCTGATAAGGCAAATAGTTCCATGAGACAGAGAAAGTTTGCGTTTAACTCTATTCGACCAACAATTACAGTTGTGCGGGATTCAAAAAAACGGTACTGTCTAACATGGCGCAGATGATGATATGTCCGTATGGCGAGGCACACGAAGAACACGACAAGGTCTTGTGACAGAGAAGCGAAGCTACATACACACACACTCATAACTTGGACCAAACGCTCACCAAGTACATACATTCAGACCAGACGACACTCTGAGGCCACATGCCGTTTAGAAAGCTACTTGACCAGCCATCAACGTTGTGACAAGACAGGTGAGCCACTGTGTGTCTGCGGGTGGTGCACAATTACCACCATACCCGAGCCGGGCACCTACACCATACCGGAGCCAAGGGCATGACCAGCGGCCATACGGAACCTATTTCAGATCCGATGCGCCGTGCGCTCTGTCAGCTCACGTGTCACACAGAACGTACGTCATCTCACCAGAAAATAATGTATACACCTTGCCCCTGAAGCAGCTTCCTGACCTCTCATCACGGCCGAGGATACCGCAAGGACCTGGGACGCAGTGGCGTGCGTTACCTTTGAAGGTAGACCATAATAATGTGGCGTATAACATGGTACATACCCCCAGCCCATCTCAAGGGTTCACAGCTTCATTAAGATGAACTACCTGCAATTTCAAGTAATGGAATAACCCTTAGGCTACGATGACGTAGCCTTTGACCTGACTCTTCTGTCTGATATATAGAAAAATAAATCTTGTATTTCCAGTAGGCAGACTAAGGGGTGTCATAAAGTGCAAGAGTAAATATATTCTTTTTAGATGATTGAGACAAATATCCCAGTGCTGTAAAACTTTTCAAAACTTGAGCTGGTGAGCCGCGGCAGAAATATATGACATCTGTCCAACATAAGTTCCACGATTCTGTAAGTCTCGTGACAATAGTTTTGGATAAGTTCCAGGATTTTAGAACTTTATAACGATGGCCATCGGCTTGTAATCATATATTCGGCAGGCTACTGGGTTTTGATCACCTAAAGAGGGAAGAAGACTGCACTCAGTCGGCTGTTGGGAATGACCCAATGTAGACGCATATATCTACAAGTATTCTCAGTATTGCTACGAGGTTGGCAAGAGCAGAGGATGCATGCTTCTGAAGGCGCTCCGACACACTATAGATCTCCTGTAGAAATATGCATCCCAGTTTAACATATACCTTTTAGGAAGGAAAATGATCCGAAGTGCCTTACGTCTGCATTTCCCATTTTCTCCATGAGTCTCCACTGCCTGACTCCATCGCTGTCACAGGAGTGTCCCAGTACACACCTCCCACCTGGCACCGACACTGCTGCTTCCCCTACCGTCTTCGTCGGCCTTCAGGCTCCAAGAGAGGTGACCCAAGTCACCGCCTGCTTAACATACTCCTATGTACGTGGCCTCATAGGCCCCTTATGGGTTTTACAATCACCAAAGCCATGGTTGCATGTGGTCAGCCTCGTAAAAGCTACCATCTAAGACACACATCAGGAGACCTTCAAGTATTGTCATGCGAGTTTTCGTAAACAAAATCACTCCTGCCCACGAGTGGTCATAATTTTTGCAAAGGAATCGCAGATTCCATGCGAAAAAATCACAATAATTATTTTCTTCTGAAAATCGAAGGCACAAAAACAAGATGTTCGCATGACACGAATGTAAATCTGATTTAGTATGTATCTTGATTTTCACTGGTTCCCAGGATAAACAGGTAATCCTTGATAAGAATCACACAGAAATATACACAGGGATCAACCCAGGATTTCAGAAGAATAAGAAAAAAAATCTGAGAGTTTCTGTGTCAGTAACCAAAAAAAAAAAAAAATCAATCTAAATCTTAGTAAACCAGATAATTATTCTTGAATTGTTTGTGAATCTAGAATAATTCACCACAGTTACACATAAGCTTACCATATAATTTGTTCATAAAAGGGGTGGTGAGGAGGTAAATGCAAGAACCACAGGGAGGGGGCGGGGGCCAGTATGCTGGTTGTGTGTGAGGAGGGAGACTAGAGAGTCAGTTGTTGTTTGCTGATGACACAGCACCGGTTGAAAATTCGAGTCAGAAATTACAGAAGTTGATGAACGAATTTCGAAGTGTATGAAAGGAAGAAGTGGAGAATAAATGTGAATAAGAGCAAGATTCTTAGTTTCAGTAAGGTTGAGAGACAGTTTAGCTGGGTGAGGGTTTAAACGGAGAAAATTTGTGAAGTGTTTTAGATATCTGGGAGTGGACAAGGCTCAAATGGAGCTATGGAAGCGGTAAGTAGTCATAGGCTGGGCGAGGGGGAGAAGGTTCTGGGAGCACTGAAAAATGTGTGGAAAGAAAGATGGCTATATATGAGGGCAGAAATTGGGTTGTTTGAAGGTATAGTAGTCCCAACAATGTTACAAGGATGCGAGGCATGGGCTATAGATTAGGACGTGTGAAGGAGGGTGGATGAGTTGAAAATGATATGCGTGAGGACAGTATATGGTGTGAGGTGGTTTGATAGAGTAAGTAATAAAACAGTGGTAATAAAATGAATGTGGTTGAGAAAGCTGAAGAAGAGTGTGCTGAAATGGTGTGGACACGTGGAGAGGATAAGTGAAGAGAGGCTGACAAAAAGGAGATATGTATCATAAGTGGAGGGAATAAGGAGAAAGGGCAGACAAACTGGAGATGGAGAGATTTAGCGAAAAAGATTTTAAGCGATCGGGGCCTGAACATGCGGGAGGGTGAAAGGCGTGCACGGAACAGAGTAAACTGGGACGATGTGAAATACAGAGGTCGACTTGCTATTCATTGACTGAACCAGGACATGCGAGGCGACCGGGGTAAACTATGGAAAGGTCTGTGGAACTTGGACCTGGATAGATAGCTGTGGTTTCGGTGCATTACACATGACAGTTAGATAATGGATGTGAGCAAACGCGGCCTATCTTCGTCTGTTCCCGGCGCTACCTCGCTAACAGGGGAAACGGTGATCAGTGATGAAAAAAAAAAAAATATATATATATATATATATATATATATATAGAGAGAGAGAGAGAGAGAGAGAGAGAGAGAGAGAGAGAGAGAGAGAGAGAGAGAGAGAGAGAGAGAGAGAGAGAGAGAGAGAGAGAGTTGTCGGTTGCCGGCTGCTTGGGTTTACACGACGAGTGAAAGGCCACCTTTGTCGAGGCTGTATTATCATCAAAGAACTTCCTGCTTCAAAGGAAGTCATCCTGTCCCTGCTACTGAGTACAGCCCAGTCTTAGATGGTCTGTGTATAGTATGGTCGGCCCACTCGTGCCCCACCTGTCAACCGCCCCCCCCCACGTCGAGGTACTGTACCCACTGTATGCTCTATACTGGCCTCCACCTACCCCTTGAGACTTGTGCCATTCACCCATACTATCACTGTAATGATTCCTCCGTCTATATCTATACAGTTAGTTTTTCAAACTAAAAAAAAAAAAAAAGATAGATTAGAAGCATTCTAGCTTGACCTTCCACACCTCTACAACTCCCAATATGATTAAAGAAATGATAGATAAGAGAATTTGAAAGCATAAATGAACGATTTGATTAAAACACTTAGAATACAGACATACATATGGTAAGGGAAAGAATGATCATATCAGTAACAGGTTTATAATTCAAGAAATGATGCACATATACACACGTTTCCCCTGTGGTAATTCATACACACATGTGAAATACTGATATGAGATAACGCGCCAGGACATGAAATAAAGGGACCTCAAACTTTTCGACCGTATTTCAAGCGATTATCAAGGATGCAGGAGTCGAGACCTTGGAATTTTTATGTTTACTACTACTCCAAAGTTTCTCATACATGTCTGTAGGAGGTTATAGACAGCAGCCACCCAGCAAACCACTACCCTCCTGAATTAGGAGTGTTGAAGTGATGGCCGGACCCCATCTTCCACCCTCCGTGTCAGTAGGTTGTAGACATCAGCAGCCCAGGGTAGCACTACCACCATTAGTAAAAGATAAAGCATCAACGTCAACAAGGACATCATTAGCACCAGCTAGAACAGTAGCCTGAGCAACGACAACATCAATAACTGTAGCAACAGTAATGACATCTACAGTATTATCAGAAGCAGCGCCAGGAACAAACACATGAGCATCGACGGTAGCAGCAGCAGCAATAGACGCAAGGACATCATAAGTATAGCAAGGGAGTTGAATTTACAGTAGTAGCATCAGGAACAAAAGTAGGATCATTATAGGTAGCAAGGAGGTAAGACTTAAAGTAACACCATCAGAAACAACACATGAGCATCGTCAGCAGCAGAGTATACGGCACAGTAGCACCAACAGTAACACTGTAACGCTAGTTGAAGCACCAGTAGCAGCAAAAGAAACACTGGCAGTACCAGGTACAGCAGCGACTGCAAGAACTGTATCATTAGCACTAAGAACATCACCATCATTATGACCAGCATCATCATCATCATCATCATGACCAGCATCATCATCACCCATCATCATCATCATTATGACCATCATCATCATCATCATGACCAGGAGCACCAGGGACAGCGGTAGCAGCAGCAGGTGGGTGGTGGGCTAGATCGTCCAGCCTAGGTTAGTGGCGGCGCGCGCGCGTGTGTGTGTGTGTGTGTGGTCTCGATGCCCCTCGTCCCCCCCCCCCCTCTCCCCCACCACCAGCTATCAGCAGGCCCCCGTCTCAAGCTATGACCGACCCCTTCCTCAGCTATAACCCAGCCCCCCTCCCCCTTCCTCAGCCATCACCCAGCTTCTCTTCCCTAATTATCACCAGACCCTCGTCTTCAGCTATCACCCAACACCCATCACCAGCTATCACCAGGCCTCTCCCCCACCGCCAGTTCCAACACCAGCTATCACCAGGCCGCCTCCCTCTCCCCCCGACCCCTCAGCTATCACCCTGCTTCCTCCCTCACTCCATCACCTCACCAACATCCTCCCTCCTCCCTAGCCTGGTCAAGATGGTGTTTTCTCTTACGGCCAAGCACAAGAGGCAAATGATGAACGTTAGGTGGTGAACCCGCGAGGGGCCAACAAAAGATACATATATACATATATATATATATATATATATATATATATATATATATATATATATATATAGGGGAGTTTATACTCGTGATGTGGCTCATAATTACCCATTCATCCTTATAGGGAGGGGGAGTGAGGGGGGTGGGGGAGGATCACACTCGGAAAGCCACATTTCTCAAACTCTTGAGCACGATGGCATGACCTCGTAGGGGCGTGATGATCCGGCCTATGACCTGAAGTGTCAGGTCAAAGGCTATAGACCATCATAGTGAAAGGCTTAACCTCAAATTTCTGTCACACAACATTGTGCACATGTGTGTGTGTGTGTGTGTGTGTGTGTGTGTGTGTGTGTGTGTGTGTGTGTGTGCCCCCCCCCCCCGTCCCTCCTGCCCACACGCAAGGGGGGGGCCTTCCTCCCTCCACCACACCCCACTCCCTGCCTCTCACTGGCCGCGGGGGGCTACCCACCCACCCAGACTTCGTTCACCCACACTGCGCATCGCCTCTCCACCAACCAGCCTCTGTGTCCACCACCACAAGCTCGCCAACTTCACCAACACCCACCCGGAAAACTCTAGCGCATCTCCAACAACCCGAAGACCATGCAAACCTTCCTTCCCTCGAACCACACACACACACACACACACACACACCACCTGTCGGGTATAACGAAACGATAAATCGGTGAACGTCGGTTAAACGAAGAAATTGTCGTCGTTAGCGGAGCCATGAGAAAAATCCCGAGGGTTGTGGCGGCGCGGCCAAAACACACAAACCCAACCCCTGCAAAATACCTCTATAATAAAGTATCCATTCGGATTTTTAAGTAATAGAGGCTGACAATCGGCATTCACAAGGAAATCCCGTTACAGGAGATAACTACCAATTACTGGCGAGCGAGTTGAGGGAGAGGGGGTGGGGGATACCGAGGGGGCTGGGATGGGGAGGGGAGGAGGAGACAGGGGATAGATGGTCGGAGACATGAGACGCTGGGAGGAGGGACGGTGGATGGGTAATTTGGAGTAATGGATGAGTTGTTGAGAGGAGGAGGTTAGGGATGGTGGTGGTGGTGGTGGAGAAAGGAGGGAGGAGAAAGGGTGGTGAAGAGCGAAGGGAAAGAGACTGGCGGAGGAAAGGAATGGTGGTGAAGAGAATGCATGACGGTGGAAAGGAAAGAAGAACTGACGGTAGAAAGGAAGAGGAACAGATGATGTTGGATAGAGAGGATTGGTGGTGTAGAAATACGGAAGTGGTGGAGAGAAAAAAAAAAAGAATGTAGATCGGGAGAAAAAGCATGACATTAAGGAGAGAAAAGAGGTATCATGATGGAGGAAGGTAGGAACCAAGTGAAGTGATGGAAGGAGACTTGGAGACAAAGGAAGGAATGACAGCAATTACGTATTTGTAATTACCTACTTGTACTGCAAGGGGAGGGAGTGTTACACTCGTGGGGCGCCATCTCTCGAGCATTCTCCATGAGAGATGTTATGCTTGCAGGGCTAATGGGAGATGGTGATGACCATAATGATGAAGATCCAGGTTTTTTCTTTTTTCTATCTTATGTTGAAGGCTCCAGTCATGCACAAAAGTCCACATCAAGGCCGGGTCTTAATCGAAATACAGAGAGAATTATGAAACGGAAAAAGAATAGACAGGGGAAAGCATTTACAAATTTTTGAGAAAGTGAAAAGCCTGTCTTTTGAATGTGCCAGGTTTTAGTTATTGGGAAAGACATGAGAAGGTAGAGAGTTCCAAAGCTTCGACGTATAGGGAAAGAAAAAGGTATCAAAACGGCCCACACTTGAGTTGCCAATGGCCAAACAAGAATCATATGACACAATAATCATATGTCTAGTCGTGGTGGTGGGTGGTGAAGAGAAGAATCTGTGCACAAGGGAGACAGAATCAAAATGGAAAGTGAGAAGGTGGCTTCTGGTCGGGGTGCTGCCTCGCTGGGGTTTGTGGGGAGGCCACGAAGGAGTTGCGGGGAATGCTGTGGGATTCATGGTCTACAGAGGAGGTAAGAGGGGGAGGTTTACCAGGAACGCTGGAGAGTGAAAGGTGCTGGGATGAGGAAAAGAAAATTATGGGGTGCGAAGGACCACCTTGTAGGCGGGGTCTTGGTCGCACTCCATATGACAAGGAAAGACGCGAAGGGATTCTGGTATTGCTATTGTGTAGGCAGAGATAACATCACATATTGAAATGTCGGAAATTACCGTGTAATGTGTGCAAGAACAGACAGTGATAATGCTAACAATAAGAATATAGTAACGATTATGAATCATTATTATCATCATAGTTATCATTAGTACTATCAATGTCATTATTATTATCATCATTATTATCTCTGTGGCAATGAGAAAAATTTCTACCTCCGTATTCCCGGCGTGTCATAGAAGGCAACTAAATAGGGCAGGAATGGGGTGCTGGATCCCCACCTTCCTTCTTGAATTTCAATTTCTACTGAAGGAACAGAAGAAGCCAAGCAGAGAGTGCTCATCCTTCTCAAAGGCTTAGGCTTGGATATCTGAAAGTGCGTGGATGTAACCTAGATAAAAAGAAAGGAGAGATAGGGAGTATGTTCGAGGAAAGAAGCCTAGACATCCTGGCTTTGAGTGTAAAAAACTCAAGGATAAAGGGGAAGAATTGATTGGAAATGTCTTAGGAGTAAAGTCAGGGTTTAGTGTGAAGGCAAAAGCTAAGTAGGGGGTAACACTACTGCTGAAGTAGGAGCTCTTGGAGTATGTTAAAAAGTATAAAGGATAAGGAAGTGAGCTCCAGACAGATGAAGGTAAAACTGAAAGTGGATTGTGGTAGGTGGGTGATTAGTTGTGCTTATGCGCCTGAACGTGGGAAGGAGGACCGTGAGAGGCAAGCATTTTTGGAGCAGCTGAGTATCAGTGATAGGTGATTTAGAAACGGTGAGTAATGTGGTAGTTAAGGGTATAACTGGTGTTGGGGAATGGGGTATGCAATGCTGTAAAGAGAAATGGTGAACAGCCTGTGGAGCTGTGTGTTGAAAAAGGGCTCACGACAGGGAATATCTGGTTGAAAAAAAAGGACATACACGTACGTGAGTAGGAGAGATAATCAGCGGGCATTATTGGATTACATACTAATTGACAGGCGTTCAAAAGAGAGACTTTTGGATATGAATGTGCTGAAAGTGAAAGCCGGTGGGATGTCTGATCATTACGTCGTTGATCCGTGGATAAAAATTTGTAGTGGTTTTTGGAAGAGAGAAAATGTTATGGGTGGGAAGAGAGTTGTGAAAGTTTTTGAGCTTGGAAAAAGACTTGTGTAAAGAAATTACCAGGATAGATTGAGTGTAGAATGTCAAAAGGCGAGAGTAAATGAGCAAAGGGAGTGGGTGAGGAGTGAAAAATAATTAGGGAAGCGGTGTTGGCATGTACAAAAGGTATGTGTGACACGCGTAAGGTGGGAAGTGGGTAGGTTAGAAAGGTTAGTGACTGGTGGGATTAGGAGTTAAAGTTGCTAGTGAAAAATTAGAGAAGTATAGTGGCGGTGCTTACGGGGAAGGAGTGCAAATAACTGGAAGATGTATAGGAAAAAGCGGCAAGAGGTCGAGAAGGAGATGCTGGGGTTGAAAAAGAGGGAAAATGAGAGTTGGGGTGATCAAGGAGGTTAACAGTGCGGAAAACAAGAGAACATATGGGAACATCGGTGAAAAGAACAAGCGGGGAACTGGTAAAAGGTAGTGATGAGGTGAGGATATGAAATATTTTGAAGTATGATGAATGTATTTGATGATATCGTAGCTGATGTAGGGTGTTTGGGTTGGGTTGGTATGCGATGTGAGAGAATCATGGAGAGAGGTTTGGTGAAAAAAGAGGAGGTAGTGAAAGCCTTGCGTAAGATGAATGATGGCAAGGCGGACAGAGTGGGTGGTAATGAAGTTGAATTTCTTTAGACTTGGGGTGAATGTGTTGCTGACTGGTTAGTTATGATTTTCAAAGTATGAATGGATCATGATGAGATGCCTGAGGATTGGCGGAATGCAGGTACAGTGCTGCTGTAAATAGGCAAGAGGGAGAAAGGTAACTGTTCAAATTACATAGGTACAAGTTTTTGTGTATGCAAAATGTTATAGGGGAGAGTAGTGATTGAGAGGCTGAGGGCATATACTGACCATCATACAGAGGAGAGAATGTGATTCTAGAAATGGTAAAAGATATGTGGATCAAGTGTTTGCTTTAAAGAATTTTGTTTGATGAAATGATTAGAGGAACAGAAGAATTTGTATGCGGAGTATAAGGATCTGGAAAAAAGCATATGATAGTGTTGAGAAAGTTGCCTTGTGGAAGATTTTACGAATATATAGCACAGGAGGAAAGCTGTTAGAAGCAGAAAGAAGTTATTAACAAGGGCGTAAGGCGAGTATCCAGGTAGGAAGAGAAGTGGTGAGTGGTTTCAGATGAAAGTTGATCTACGGTAGGGGTGTGTGATGTACCATGGATGTTTAATTTGTTTATGGATGAGGTAGTGAGGGAGGTAGATGCACGTCTTGGAGAGGGGGGCGAGTGCGCAGTTTATAGAGGATGACAAAACACTGATGGCAGATTGGAGTGAGAAACTGCAGAAGTTGGTGACTGAGTCTGGAAGAGTGAGGAGAAGGAGGATGTTGAAACTAATTGTGAATAACAGTAAGGTTATCAGATTTAGCAGTAGAGGGACAGGTTAGTTGGAGATGCAAGTTTGAATGGTGAAAACTTGAAAGAAGTGAGATGATTTCGATACCTGGTAGTGGACATGGCAGCAAATGGAATCGTGGAAGAGGACGTAAATCAGTGTGGGTGAGGGGCAGAAGGTTCTGGAGCACTGAAGAATGTTTGTGAGGTCGTTATGTGGGGAGGCGAAAATGGGTATGTTTGAAGGTACAGTAGTCCCAGTAATGATGTATGAATGTGAAACTTGGGCAATAGATGATGTGCGGAAGAGGGTGGTTTTGTTGAAGATGAAACGTTTAAGGATAATATGTGGTTTGAGATGGATTGATCCAGTAAGTAATAAAAGAGTAAGCAAGAGGTGTGGTATTACAAAGTGTGGTTGAGAGAGCTGAGAAGTTTGTGCTGAAATAGCTGGACATATGTAGAGAACGAGAAGTTGACAAATAGGATATATGTCAGAAGTAGAGGAGAAAAGGAGAAGAGGAGACTAGACTGGAGATGTAAGAACGCAGTAAAAAATATTTTGAGTGACCGGGAGCTAAAAATGTAGGAGGGTGGAACGCAAGTAAATTGAAACGATGTGTTATACAAGGGTTTACGTACCGTCAATGGACTGAACCAGGTCATAGGAAGCTGTCTGGGGAAACTATGGAAAGGTCTCCGGGGATTGCTTGTGGATACGGGGGCTGTGGTTTCGATAAATTGCACATGACAGACAGAGAATGGATATGAGTGAATGCGGGCTTTCTTAATCTTACCAGTACCACCTCGCTAACGCGGGAAACCGTGATAAAGTATGAAAAACAACAAATAACAGTGATACGATAATAATAATAATAATAATAATAATAATAATAATAATAATAATAATAATAATAATAATAATAATTATAATTATAATAATAATAATAATAATAATAATAATAATAATAATAATAATAATAATTATAATAATAATAATAATAATGATAATAATAATTTGCAAAAAAGTAGTTAAAATACTGAAACTCATGACCATATGATCTACACCAATTACGCCATCTTAACGATACAAATGACTTTGGTGGGAAAGAGGTTTGTGTTGAGATATTTCCGAGTTGGTGGATGTGGCAGCTTGCCCTTGACGGCCTTAATGACCCTGGTAGCTGATAGGACTGAAGCGTAGTAGCGGGGTCATGCGTACCAGCAGGAGCTGCAGAGCCTTGGGACACCGACCTTCAGGAGTAACACGGGGCCGGCGTCGTCTGCATCAGACGGTAGGCACCACACCTGACTATTATGAGGCACCTTAACCACTGGATTTTACTTGATTAGCCGCTGAGTGAAGGGGGCGAGCAGGTACGGAGGGAGCAAGTGTACGGAAGGAGAGGGTGTGATAGACGTGTTACCGTTGGGTGTGGTGAAGGCTGCAGGAGCCGGGGAGGGAGAGGGTGGAAGACCAAATGTTTTAGAAGAGTAACAGGAATGCATTTTGGATTTCTCTCAAGGGTGATACCTGCTAGGTTCTTGTGGGATCTGATGCGACTCATAAACCGAATGTGATGATACCAGTCCATACACGATGGGGGCGAAGATCGACATGCTACCAGGAGGCCAGAAATACTCGAGAGGTGCCTCTTGATCACGTTTGGAGACAGTGGAAAAGGGAAGACTTGCTGCAAGTGCTGGAGAGCGTGGGAGCTGTGCAGTGTTGCAGGATGTGAGATGAAGACACAGTCATGTATGGGAAGAGGATAGGACGACCCAATACTGAAGTGTTAGAACGTAGAGCCGACATAAGTATTATAGAGTGACGGCCTGACGTAATGCTGAAGGGTTAGAGAAGACGTAATACTGATGGGTGAGAGGCAACGTAGCGTTAAAGGTCGAGAGGTGACGTATTGCTGGAAAACTAAGGAGCGATTAAATGATGGGTGGTTGGAGAGAAGCGACGTTGAGAGGGTAAAGGATGAAGCAGTGGTAGAGGGTGAAGGGTTAAGTATAGGTAAAGGGTGAAAGGTGACGAAACTCTGGAAGGTTAGGGGAGACGTTATGGTCAATGCAAAGGAGCGACGTAGCACTGCAGTAGAGTGAGGGACGACGTCATGACGTAGGGTGAGGAGCGACGTAGCGCTGCAGTAAAGTGAGAGACGACGTCATGACGTAGGGTGAGGAGCGACGTAGCACTGTAGTAGAGTGAGGAACGACGTCATGACGTAGGGTGAGGAGCGACGTAGCACTGTAGTAGTGAGAGACGACGTCATAACGTAGGTGTAAGGAGCAACAACGTAGCACTAGAGGGATAATGACGTCCGCATTGAGGTTAAGAGTGAGTGATGACGTAGCGATGAAGGAGGATGGGAACGTAACGATGGAAGGTAAAGGACGACTTGATGCTGAAGGGTGACAGGCAATCCAGTGTTGGAAGGGATGGGAGATACGTCGTGTCTGTAGGGAGAAACGTTGAGTTAGAGAGGGTTGAGCGAGCGAAGTCATGCTGTAGGGTGGTATGAGGACATAGTGTTCAAGGGCGGGAAGAGCTGAATGAGGGACGGACTGTTGGAGTGAGGTAGTGTTGGAGGGTTACAGGTGAGTGATAGTCTTGGAGGGTTACTGGGACAGATAGTGTTGGAGTGTTACAGGGAGAGATAGTGTTGCAAGGTATTCGAAAACTGTAAATTGAAACACTATTAGACAACACTCCTGCAACACCTAGCGAACTTCCATACCCAAGGGAAGCAGCAACACTGATACACACCCTCCAGCAGGCGTGGGGGTTAGGAACCCCCGAGACCAAAGCGTGGGGATATCACCACAGGTGGGGTTTTGGTGATGGGGGATCGGAGGAGCGAGTCTCTAGGCAATCCTCCCCCTCCTCCTCCTTCCTTCCCCCGACCTCTCTCTCCCAAAAAAACTTTCCCCACTCCCCTCCATCTCCCCATTGCAGACGTCTCCATTCCCCTTCCCAGGACCTCTCCCAGTACGTCCCCCCTCCCCTCCAGAATCAAAAACTCCGGCGAATGAGTAAATGAGGGGGCATTATGAGAAGGCTAGGCGAGGAAGATGGACGTTAAGACCATAATGATTATGGAAGTGAGGGGAGTTTCGTATCTATTATCAAAACCCTATTTTTAAAGTTAGCATTATTTTGTCACTTCGTCCCTCCGACCTTACACTCATACATGCAACCAGTGGGTAAGGTCCGCCCTGACCCACCTGCCTCACAGTGTGCCCATACATCATCAACCTCTCTCTCTCTTCTCTTCTCTCTCTCTCTCTCTCTCTCTCTCTCTCTCTCTCTCTCTCTCTCTCTCTCTCTCTCTCTCTCTCAAATTTCAAGTTCTCTGATGTCTCACTCAGCCACACCCTCTTTCTCAACGTTTTATTTGTAAAAATTCGTATATCCACAACGATTGCTTCCCTCTGTCGACCCCTCCTCCTCCTCCTCCTCTCCCTCTCGCGTCAGCCTGCCACGAACCTGTCACTGAGGACTGTCACGGCCGTCAGGGGGGTAAAACTGTCACGACCCTTAACGGAAGATTGTTATGAAGTCGTCACTGTGACGGTACCTCCCCTGTCTTGTGTGCTGCAGCCTCGCCAAGGATACCATCATACATGCCGTCGACAACGATGCAGTTGAAGAGGAATATGCTTCATGTGATGATAACAATCACCTTCAGGGAGTGATCTAGCTGCTGGAACTCACGCAACCAGCTGCTCGCTGCTCAAACAAAAAATCCTCCTGAAACCAGGTTTTCCCTGAATCCAAGAATTCGTCCCTAGCTAAGAACTCATGAATCCAAGAATTCGTCCCCAGCTAAGAACTTATGAATCCAAGAATTCGTCCCCAGCTAAGAACTCATGAATCCAAGAATTCGTCCCCAGCTTGGGAGTCTGAAGCCCAAGAATTCGTCCCCAAGTTGGGATCCTAACCCCATGAATTCGTCCACCAGTCAAGATCTGCTGCGCTAATAAATCCGTCCCTAGCAGGGAGCACCAGTCAAAAAAAAAAAAACGTCCCTAACTGGGAGCTCCTGAGTCCGAAAATTCGTCCACCAGGTAGGAACTCCTGAATCCCAGAAATCGTCCTGGGGTTCTCCTGAGCTGTAAGATTCGCTGAGTACCTCTGAAATTTCTGATCCATGTATAAGACTCTCCTGACGGAGGATAATCATACCTGAAGGTACGTGCTGATGATGCTAGTTTCACCTATGGCGTACACAGTGTGCACTGCACAGTGCAAAGTGTAGACGTGCACATTGCACAGTTCAGCATTGTACTATATATATATATATATATATATATATATATATATATATATATATATATATATATATATATATATATATATTTATTTTTTTTTATACTTTGTCGCTGTCTCCCGCATTTGCGAGGTAGCGCAAGGAAACAGACGAAAGAAATGGCCCAACCCCCCCCCCCCCCATACACATGTACATACACACGTCCACACACACAAATATACATACCTACACAGCTTTCCATGGTTTACCCCAGATGCTTCACATGCCTTGATTCAATCCACTGACAGCACGTCAACCCCTGTATACCACATCGCTCCAATTCACTCTATTCCTTGCCCTCCTTTCACCCTCCTGCATGTTCAGGCCCCGATCACACAAAATCTTTTTCACTCCATCTTTCCACCTCCAATTTGGTCTCCCTCTTCTCCTCGTTCCCTCCACCTCCGACACATATATCCTCTTGGTCAATCTTTCCTCACTCATTCTCTCCATGTGCCCAAACCATTTCAAAACACCCTCTTCTGCTCTCTCAACCACGCTCTTTTTATTTCCACACATCTCTCTTACCCTTACGTTACTTACTCGATCAAACCACCTCACACCACACATTGTCCTCAAACATCTCATTTCCAGCACATCCATCCTCCTGCGCACAACTCTATCCATAGCCCACGCCTCGCAACCATACAGCATTGTTGGAACCACTATTCCTTCAAACATACCCATTTTTGCTTTCCGAGATAATGTTCTCGACTTCCACACATTTTTCAAGGCTCCCAAAATTTTCGCCCCCTCCCCCACCCTATGATCCACTTCCGCTTCCATGGTTCCATCCGCTGACAGATCCACTCCCAGATATCTAAAACACTTCACTTCCTCCAGTTTTTCTCCATTCAAACTCACCTCCCAATTGACTTGACCCTCAACCCTACTGTACCTAATAACCTTGCTCTTATTCACATTTACTCTTAACTTTCTTCTTCCACACACTTTACCAAACTCAGTCACCAGCTTCTGTAGTAAAAGCTTTGCGGAAGATGAAAGCCGGCAAGGCAGCAGGATTGGATGGTATTGCAGGGGAATTTATTAAAAAAGGGGGTGACTGTATTGTTGACTGGTTGGTAAGGT
>NC_092226.1:23777001-23827001 GCF_036320965.1 Panulirus ornatus
CAGCCAGGCGGTGGGATATTAGAAAGTAAGGGGGAAAGGATGTAGATGACAGTATATAGATCAAGGGAAGCGGTAGGATGATGGGCTGTAAGTGCTGATGGGCGAGGCTGGGGCAGGGGAAGTGACTGACTGTAAGGTACCGGGAGTGAGGCACAGTAGCTAGAGTATCGCCTAATCTTGATACAGTGGACGGAGAAGCTATAGAAGGGATGTGATGGGTGAATGGTTGTCAGGTGGGTGAATGGCTGTAAGGAGAATTAGTGGGTGTGATGGATGAGCGGCTGTGAGGTGGGTGAAGTGTAGCCAGACGTCGAGGGGGTTGGACGAGCCGGGGGGTTGGTTGGTTGGGTACCGAGAGAATGACACAGTATTCATCATGCTGCTAACGACGCCCACCTCCCGACGTGTCGACAGCGCGGGTGGCCAGCAACTTACTACACCACTGCCAGGCGGGCTCCTTCTTCCCTGACCTACCGACGCTTTCCTCCGTCAGTTGCCTAACGGGTCTGGATCCTGTAGGAAGTTTGCCCTCTCAACCAGAGGTGAATGTTAACTATCCATACTGTAAACTTCAACATGTTAAAGTATGCCAGCGATATCTGGGCAGCGGCGACGCGACGGTCGAGGAGACTCGGGGCGTGGGAACCTCGGGTGTGTTCCAAATATCCTCACCTACTGATCCACGAAAATGCTCACTCGACGCAAAATTCGATCTCCCGTAAGGTTACCGGTGAGGGCTCAGCGCACACACGTCCTTCTAGTAAGAGCATTAACCTAATTAGGTCGGGGCGGCTGGCGAACTGCGGGACTTGTGTGCCGGTGGTCTGAGCTGGACGAACCCCCCACCACTCCGTCGTGACCCGCCAAAGTGCACTCGTATCGGGAGTCTGTAATTAACAGCAGCCATGTCATTTTCTCGGACCGTTTGCTTGTGTTAACTGCCTCATTCATGCTAACTGCCCCGTCCACTGTAATCCACCAATGAACATGGTGAGGTGGGTTAGGGGAGGTGGAAAGGTACAGAACCAATTCTTTGAAGTCTGCCTGTATTTCAGGTCAACGAAACATCCGCGTAAGTATAGGTGAAGGCTCTATGATGATAGCAGCAACAACAACCCCTCTCTACAAATACACACAGACAAACACACACAACACACACAGTTACAGTGGTGACAGGTGCGACTGAGTTCTAACATATATCAGCTCTTGCACAACCTGTACGGAGACGAGCCCATGAGCCACACAAACACAGACTCAGCTGGACTTGGGGTCAACGGATTACCTCCTCGAAACAATTCGCGAGCCATTCAGACCCGGGCCTGAGCGGTTTCTCTGTACGGTAAAGTCCCTCCTTAAACGTGTGGGGCGCCGCCCTAGCCATTACTCCATCCCTAAGCCGTGAACTCTGAGGTCATCATCTCACCAAACACGAAATACGACCCCCAACTAGGAATGTGATTTACTGACCCATGTGTTGTAGTTAGGGAATCAGGAGAGTTATGTGATATCTGAAGAGATTAACGGCAGAGTCTATCAAGATGAATCACATCAGTTACTCTATATACATTACGACATAATGAACACCTTTCTATTAACAAACGATCCACTGAGGCTGAGTGAACCGAGACGGTGATTCGAGCCTGCATCATATGCGTCCGTGTGAATGAACCTTCATGTGGTAACAGTGACTCTACATAATACATGCATGCGTCTATGAATATACACGTACTGCATATATGCACTGCATCGGGAAAACCTTCTACGAACTATTTCTCTCCTCGCTACAACACATGTCGCCCTCAACTTGAGGGAGTCATAACAAAGGCTTGCAGACCAGTCCGTCATGTATTCAGATGATGGATCTTAACTCTTGGGACCCTGTTCGGGTTCATCGCATTGCCAAAGAGTATTTGTTAATTAATTACCTGGGTTTTGCATCCTCGTTAAGTACACGACAGAAAGGAACTAGATGACAGTATGTATTACTCCTGCCTCTCAAAGCAACTGTACACAGTGCTACTCAAACTTCTTTTTTTCTCCCAATTTCGTAACAACGTAACCGATGAGCAAGCATTCCCAGACCCGAACAATCCCTTACATTATCGTTCTGACGTCTCTGTAATCTCTGCCCAGCTCTGCCCAGGATCTTCACGACTATTGACCAAAAGTTTCATCACATCTCCTGGTCTTTCGTAATGATTATATCACAAACGTCTGGATGATGAAAGAATCACTTTTCTCCGAATGTCATCAGCATAAAGAACTTATGGATATCTTATCATAAATCCCTCTGACGACACAGCATCCCTTTTGAGACATGCCTTCCCTCTTTGTCGACATCATCCCTCTGGCGACACCGGAAACCCTCAAAAGACAGTCATACCTTTAGCAACACAGCATCCCTTTGGCGACAAAGCATTCCTATGACGACACAGCATCCCCATGGCGACGCAGCATAACTCGACAACGGAGCCTTCTTTCATCGAACTCTGAACAGTCACCTCACTTGGTTGTATCATCGTAATACAGAATCAGCGTCACTCCTTCATGATCGGAATTCTTTCCCAGAATCACTATTCCTTTAAGAGTAAAAGCTCACCTGGATTATCTACTTCCCTATGCCACAAACTTTTCTATTTTCATAATCTTTTTTTGGGCCATAATTTTCAATGACGAAAACCTTGAACACCTTGGTATTTCCAAAGTGCAATACAGCAACATTTATAGGACCAATATACAACCTCTATGTATGTGCATTTACCTTATACCAATGGCTTTTGATGTTTCAAAGAAAAAGAATTTCCTTCGCTCACAATTGCCCCCCTTTAGATCACAACCGTCCAAGCACCACAACAACGCAAGGATCACAACCTTCCCCAGAACTAAGAAAATACTTCTCTACAATGCCTTCTAGAAATTACAACCTTTATAACCTCTATAGACCTCAAACTCCTGAATAAGAAAGTGCAACCACATTTTGCCGGGACAACAACTCTCCCCCAGTCACATCCTCTCTAGAATCACAAATTCTACAGGACTACAACTGCCATATGACCACAACCTCTCAATAATGCCTCATACCACAGACACCCCCCCCCCCCTCCGAGACTAACAACCCGAGAATCCAAAAATTTTTGAATTACAACTTCACTTAAGACCACAAGATGCCAGAGGTCATAATCATCCCAAAGCCTCAACCTTTTAAGCCACAACCCCAACTTATGACTAACAACTGAGACCATCCTCCTCAACACCACATCAACCACATTGAACTGCAGCTCCCAAAAGATCGCAACTCGTTCAACAACCACAGCCTCCCTGGATTTGCAACCTCTCTCTCTCGAAAAAAAAAAACACGAGCCCCCACCTCCTTAGAGCCACAACCATACCAGGTGCATAGAGATTCATCGGGTTATCAGCCTCTCCAAAACCACACAAGCTTCCCAGGGCCACAACCTCCCCAGCACCCCATCTCCCCAGGACCCCAAGCTCCCCAGGACCCCAAGCTCTCCTTTCCGACAGCATCGCGGTCATAATGCTTCATTGAGCAGCTTATCGCAGGGAAAATTTATGTGCATAAAACCTTTTCATATAATAATCTCTCACGTCAGTCTACGTTGACAAAAATCTTGAAAAACAGGGTTCCTTTCCCTCGCCCTCTCCAACCTCTCCTCCTCGGTTTTTCTTTTCCCCATTTTATTTCATCTTTGTTTGCATCCCTTTTCCCCCCTTTTACTTCCAATGCCTTCCTACAGTCTCCCTCTTGTTCCTCTCCTTTGTCTTCGCTTTCGTCTCATTCATTTTTTCTCTCTGCTTCTCTTACCGGGACGTGTTCCATACTTCCTCTCGTTTTCTTTGATATCCTACGTCCTCTTGTTTTGTTTCCCGCCTCCTTTCCCTATCTTCTTTTTCTCGCTCTTTCACTCCTAATCACATTCTCCATCCTCCATTCTTACTTCTTCATATATTCACCTTCTTTTGTATATCAATTCCCTTACCACTCACGACTCTTTCTCCTTTCATTCCAATCGCTTATCTATCATTTTTTTTTTTTTTTTTTGCTCTCATTACATTCATCATTGCCTTCCTCTCTCGTATTCATTTCATTAATGTCATTCACAATTTTCCTTATGCTTAATACCTCCTCTCTGCTGACATCTTGCATCCTCTACTTCCCACTCTTTCTTCTCTAAACCTTCGAACCCAACTCCTCTACCGTACCAGTCATGAATCACACAGTCTTTCTGCACAGCTTCGTCGTCGAGGTACACTCAAGGCATCACCGGGAAATAGGTCGCTGTTCATGGAAGTCTCGTTCAACCAGACTCGTGATTAGATTTATCCACCAGACGACCAAATCCTGTCTCTGTACCAGACGAAACAATAACCCATCAGCTCTTCTACCAGATAACCAAGTAACCATCCCTCTACCAGACGACCAGGTTACCCATCGACTCCTCTACCAGACAAGTCTCTACCAGACATCCAGATTACCTAACAGTTCTTCTACCAGACAACCATGTAGCTCAGCCTTTCTACCAGGCGACCGGATTATTCAGAAGCTCTTCTACCAGACAACCAGGTAGCTCAGCCTTTCTACCAGGCGACCGGATTACTCCCCAGCTCTTCTACCAGACGACCAACAGCCACACTCTACCCGCATCCCCTCACCCTCACCTCAGCTGGTTCAGGGAACCTTCCCCCTCCCCACGAGCAGAGTAAAGAGGTCGAATCAGGCAAGAGTGTGTGTGTGTGTGTGTGTGTGTGTGTGTGTGTATGTGTATGTGTGTGTGTGTGTGTATGTGTGTGTGTGTGTGTGTGTGTGTGACCTGGCCAACTTGGGTCAGGCCGCCACCAGCTTCAGGTAAGTGTTGTCTGATTTCGCGTGTCTTTTCGTTTGCTGTTCCTATGTTAGAGAAACAATGTGCCTTTCTTGCTTGCTGTGTTTGAGGAATAATGTATACGTGATATATGCAAATATACTCTATGTTTCTTCATACATATCTATCTTTGTATCATATATATATATATATATTCAAAATTTCCTTTAGGTATATACATTGACAAATACCTGTAGATGCCCAAGGTATTGATGACCCAAGGAAAAGAAACACATGGTAAAGGTATACAACAAGAAGAGTGCGAGCTTTAAAAAGGAATGACCTACAAGGAATATCCAAAAAGGAATGGCCGATAAGGATCAGAATAATAAGGAATGGTTTATAAGGAACAGCCTATAAGCAATGGCCAATAAGGAACAGGCCAATAGGGATCAGCCAATAAGGAAAGGCATGGCCTATAGCGAAGGCCAATAAGCAATGGCCTTTAAGAATTGGCCTATAAAGAAAGGCCTATAAGGAATGAAGACCTTGGCAGGATGTGATAACTATTTCAGACCCCTTGAGCACGAACGCTACGACTCATGAGCACAAGGGTACGACCCTTGAGCAAGAGGTTATGACCAATGACACGAAGGTACGACTCTTAGGTTGGGGTTGGTCTGGTTCTTGACTTGCAATGCTACACCGTCAAACCCAAAGGTCGTACCGTCGTGCTCAAAGGTCTTACCGTCGTACTCAAGGATCACCAGTAAGACCTCCCCGACACCGACACAGTCTTGGGTAAGACTAGGTCGTACCGTCGTGCTCAAGCACCATACCGTCCCTCTTACTCCTCAAAAGGTGAAGACTATCTAAATTTCTGAGAATTCTTCAAGATGGCAGGTAGACATATCACCCCGTGGGGCGTACACCTCCTGACACCCCTCCTCTCACTCAGGGGAGGGATAATGAACATCATTGATGCCTTCTATTGATGCCGGACGGGAATATACCGGCAGCCGAGGGTCATCTCGGACAACCCGGAACCACGACACGACCTGAGCCATTAGGCCGTCGGTTCAGCTTTCCCCGTCCACGGTGGGGTAATTTACCATGCTTCCCATGATCATGCTCCCTGCGGTAGCGCAACAAGCTGAGAGACGTTCAACTTCTCTCTTTTTAACAGCTGCATTCCGCCCCACGCTTTCTGAAATGGCAGGTTTCCTTACTGCCTCCTCGTCAGTTATTTTTCTTCGCTTAGTCTTATTTTTTCAGCTGAGACGGGAGGGCAACTGAATGCTATAATTAAAGCCATCTCATTTAGGCTATATATAGCCTCAGGGATGAACAGCAGGGATGACAGTGGACGGACTGTTGCGACCAGGATTCTTATGCGGGC
This sequence comes from Panulirus ornatus, assembly GCF_036320965.1. NCBI lineage: Eukaryota > Metazoa > Arthropoda > Malacostraca > Decapoda > Palinuridae > Panulirus > Panulirus ornatus. Next base: position 23,783,221 of record NC_092226.1, read on the forward strand.
TCGACCCCGAGCGGTCCCTGAATGCGTCACGGTTGGCAACGCTAACCTCTCTCTTCTTTCCTTTTCATTAAAGGCCTGCCTTCGATAAGAACCATTCGTCCGTGACTGGAACCATAGTTGAACAGAAGGGCATCCTCTCTGTGTGTGTGTGTGTGTGTGTGTGTGTGTGTGTGTGTGTGTGTTGGCCTTTACTTAGGACGTCTGTCTTACCATAGAAAGCAGGAACCTCGTGCCGGCAGTGTCTCCTTGCTGACCAGCACGTAGTATCCTCTTCCTCGTGACCTGTACAGTGCCTTAGGCGCCCTGTGTATCATCCCTCCCTCACTTAGGACGAGTGGCTCTGGCGTGGGTAGGAGCGACAAACTCCGAGTCTCTAATACCGCATGACAGATCTAGCTACACGGGTAATGATCTCTCTGCGATGCAGGTGATCATATTCTACCGTCTTGAAGTCTTCCGTGTTCAAAGACCTCTGGCACTTCTATACAAGATGTACACTCAAGGTACACTGACTGCAGTGTTTGGGGTTCTTGCTACGGTGCCTGCGGTTGGTTTATAGTATATGGGAATTTCTTATTGTGTTTTGAGACTCGTAAACTGTGGATGGGGTCGTGCTAGTTTGTAAGGTCTGTAGACGGAGTATGATGTCACGTTGCAGGACGTGAGACCTGTTTACAGTGAACGGACCACAGAGGCCTCTACGCTCCTTCTTCACTGTACATGCAATTCTTCTGCCGGGATCCTGGTGTCACTGCAAGTGGTCTGCTCGTAGCAAAGAGGACACAAGACCCCTCCACACCTGATCGCTCCCGCCTCCGTTCTTGAGAGCCCTCCCAACTAACTACTAATACCAGTGGAGCCGAGACCATCAGGACACAATGGGGAACATGGTAGTAACCGACCTTGGCCCATGTTTACATCCTCACCAACCAATAATACAGGAAGACTAATAACTCCTTTATTCACTTTCAGCTTCTAGATCATAACAGAAATATCGATATTCACCATTTAAGACCTTTTTTTTCGCATTCCTTATAATTTCTTTACCCTGTATCGTCGTTAAAGGAAGGCTGCGTGGAGAGTATGCAAATGGCCTATTACAGATAGAGTCATTAGATCATTACAACCCTCTTTAGGAATGGCCCGGCGCAAGAAAAACTGTTTTCCACCAGGGAAGCAAACTCGACCACGTCAGACGTAGAGGTCCAGGTGGCCGCGCGCGTCTGTGTGTGTGTGTGTGTGTGTGTGTGTGTGTGTGTGTGTGTGTGTGTGTGTGTGTGGTCCAAGAAACTACAGTCCATTCCAAGCTTCACTCCCTTTTCCTTATCTTTTCGCTTCCTCCTCGACCTTGGTTTTGACTTAGAGCAGCAGCATCCTCTTGCACTGAGGCCTCAAGATTGAGAGCGGCCGTCGGAAGCGAAAATTGCGAGTTTGAAGAGAAAAAAAATTGCCAGAGAAGTTTGGCAAGGGAAGGAGAGTTGGAGGAGGTGGTGGTGGTGGTGGTGTGGAGGGGGATGGAGGTGGTGGGTGGGGGGCTTCCACCCGCCAGAGGGTATTTAGTGGCGTAAAGCAAAGAGCGGTGTGGGCCACGGCGGCGCTCAGCACTACCCTCCTCAGGTCTCAAGGAAGGAGAGGCGAATCCACGTCTCTCCCATCATACCCACAGGATCTCCACCTTACCACAGACAAGGCGGATTGAACGACATTATACGCATGACACTAAGATGTGATACAGAATATAGTCCAGCATACACACGTGGTATATATATATATATATATATATATATATATATATATATATATATATATATATATATATATATATACACACACAAGGTGAGGAGACAGGGGCAACCTGAGCGTAAAACTCTCTCCCCGATACCAAGAGAGTAATTACACACACGCACGCACGCACGCAAGTGACCACACTCACAAACACACTCGTATATATGTAGTTCTGTATTATCATTTGCTAAGATTATATAACCCTAGGACCGCTTTCTCTGAAGGCTTCTGACCGCTTCAAGGCTGCGCAACTTCCAGTAGCAAGGAAATTACGGACTCTTTTTGGGAGTGAGTTCCTAGACGAGATGTTACAGTTTCGCTTAAGATAACTTTTCACTCGCGTCGTAACCATATATATGTGTGTGTGTGTGTGTGTGTGTGTGTGTGTGTGTGTGTATGTGTGTGTGTGTGTGAGTGTCATGAAGCTTGATAACCGAGTTCGTACCAAAACCTTTATCTTACCGAAGATGTTGAGAACCTGGCTCACGTCTGATACTAATCTCAGGACTCAGATAGTGGTGATTCACACCAAGCAAGACCTGTAATTTGTTATCATCATACTCCCTCCATTCCCCTAGACCGTCCACACCTCAACCACAAGTCATATGATTCTAAGGATATACGTAACCCATATATAGAGTAAAGTCCCCCCCCCCATCCCAACACCTTCCCACCAACCCTCCAGTACCTTTGCGTCAGCCTTCGAAAAACAGGTTTTAAAGTTACTGTTTACAAATTCTCAACCTTTTTCCACCCCGTTCCTGATTCCAGCTGCGTCGCTGGAGTAGCCCAGTACAGTCATAATAGAGAGCTTTTTCTGTTTACACTTTCCTATAAAAGGTCCGTGGTAGTATACTCTCTCCATAGTAAATAGTTTACCTTAACAGGTTCTTTATTCCTACCGACCGTTGTGCCGGAGGGAGGGGTAGGCGGGGAAGTTCCCTCTGCTTTGATATCCTATTTCTACAACTAATTACATTATGATAATATCATCTACTGTCCTCCTGCAGATAATCTCGTTACGGACCATCAGTCTTCCTGCTTATCGTCATCTCCAATCCATGTACTCCAATATCTTCCCTCCAACCCCGCCTGTACCTTCCCTCTAAACCTACAACACCATCCCTCTCCCATTTTCCCTCCACAACTGTTCCAGACCCAGTATGTACGCACGCACTTCCAGCCTCCTCCCAGCCTGCAAGGAGATACCCCACTTCCAAAACCTACCGTGCGGCAACCTGACTCGGGTGTAAGAGCCTAAGACGGGGCTAATATCCCATTAACATGTAGATTAGGGCCTCATCTGGCCCCGATCTACCCATCTACGAGGAGGTCCTCGTGCCGTCGGTAACCAAGAGCCTAGTCGACTGCCGCACTGTGGCGCAGATTGTACCCCAATGGTACTTATAGGCTCATCTGTGGCATAGTGCTCTGTGGCTCACTTACCAAATCTTGAACATATTATAAATATATATATATATATATATATATATATATATATATATATATATATATATATATATGAAACGCTTGTTTATCAACGGAGTCTTAGCGTCTTAGCTACGTCTCTTCGTTGTATATCAACTGACTATCTCCCCTGACCATGCGATCATTACACGAAAGTGCACTTGGGAACTTATAGCGTTTCATTTTCCATTTTTCCGTTTCATATACCCCGGTATACCACATCGATCCAATTCACTCTATTCCTTGCCCTCCTTTCACCCTCCTGCATGTTCAGGCTCCGATCACACAAAATCTTTTTCACTCCATCTTTCCACCTCCAATTTGGTCTCCCACTTCTCCTCGTTCCCTCCACCTCCGACACATATATCCTCTTGGTCAATCTTTCCTCACTCATTCTCTCCATGTGCCCAAACCATTTCAAAACACCCTCTTCTGCTCTCTCAACCACGCTCTTTTTATTTCCACACATCTCTCTTACCCTTACGTTACTTACTCGATCAAACCACCTCACACCACACATTGTCCTCAAACATCTCATTTCCAGCACATCCACCCTCCTGCGCACAACTCTATCCATAGCCCACGCCTCGCAACCATACAAAATTGTTGGAACCACTATTCCTTCAAACATACCCATTTTTGCTTTCCGAGATAATGTTCTCGACTTCCGCACATTCTTCAAGGCTCCCAGGATTTTCGCCCCCTCCCCCACCCTATGATCCACTTCCGCTTCCATGGTTCCATCCGCTGCCAGATCCACTTCCAGATATCTAAAACACTTTACTTCGTCCAGTTTTTCTCCATTCATATATATATATATATATATATATATATATATATATATATATATATATATATATATATATATATATATATATATATATATATATATATATACACATATATATATATATATATATATATATATATATATATATATATATATATATATATATATATATATATATATATATGTATATATATATGAATAAATTCAGAGTAATAAAAATCGACAAAAAATACATGATACAATCACATCACTGCACATACATGATCGTCCCCAGTAAAATCGAGGGCAACTTGAATAAAGAATAAGGAAAGACTGATACAATGGGAAAAAAAAAGAAATAGTATCCACGGAAATTCTCCAAACGTGGAATGTTCCCTAATCGTACGTTCGAAGCGTCTGTACAGGGTCTTGCTTTCATGGTCTTCCCATAGGTTGAATCTCGTCCAATTATGTCCGCACATGCATGGAGAATGCAATGTCTTCCCGTGATTATATACGGCTCGGGTCTTTTGCCGGAGAGTATCCATTACTACAGGGGTTCACTACCACCCTCACATTCACTGTGCACGCTCAAACCAGGCGCTCATGCAAACCAATTACATATTGTCCTCAAACATTTCATTCGAAACTGCAGAAGTTGGTGACTGAGTTTGGAAAAGTGTGTGAAAGGAGAAAGTTGCGAGTAAATGTGAATAAGAGCAAGGTTATTAGGTTCAGTAGGGTGGAGGGACAAGTCAGCTGGGATGTAAGTTTGAATGGAGAAAAATTGGAGGAAGTGAAGTGTTTTAGATATCTGGAAGTGACTTAGCAGCAAGTGGATCCATGGAAGCGGATGGGAGTCACAAGGTGGGGGAGTGGGCGAAGGTTCTGGGAGCGATCTAGAATGCGTGGAAGGAGAAAACATTATCTCAGAGAGTAAAAATGGGTAATGTTTTGAAGGAATAGTAGTTCCAACAATATCATATGGTTGGGAGGCATGGGCTCCAGGTAGGCTTGCACTGAGGAGGGTGGATGCTTTAGAAATGAAACGTTTGACGACATATGAGGTGGTTTGATCGAGTAAGTAATGAAAGGGCAAGAGAGATGTGTGGTAATAAAAAAAAGTTTGGTCGAGAGAGCAGAAGAAGGTGTGTTGAAATGGTTTGGACATATAGAGAAAATGAGTTAGGAAAGATTGACAAAGAGGATATGTGTCACAGGTGGAGGGAACTAGGAGAAACGGGAGATCAAATTAGAGGTGGAAGGTTGGAGTGAAAAAGATTTTGAGCGATCGGGGCCTGAACGTACAAGAGGATGAGAGGAGTGCAAGGAATAGAGAGAATTGGAACGATGTGGTATATCGGAGTCGACGTGCTATCAATGGACTAAACCAGGGAATGTGAAACGTCTAGGGAATCCATAGAAAGGCCTGTGGGGCCTGGCTGTGGATAGGGAGCTGTGGTTTCGGTGCATTACACATGACAGCTAGAAACTGAGTATGTGCGAATGTGGCCTTTTTTGTGTTTTCCTGGTGCTACCTCTCTGAATTAGGGAGTAGCGATGCTGTTTCCTGTGGGACGGTGTAGCGCCAGTAATGGATGAAGGCAAGCTGTGTGTGTGTGTGTGTGTGTGTGTGTGTGTGTGTGTGTGTGTGTGTGTATTGACTGACTTCAAGACTCAAAATGTCACTGGACAGAGTGCAAAAAAAGCCGAAAGAGCAACCTATTTATGAGACAGGAGACCGGGAAGAGGCGATTCATAGCATAAACAATGACGTAATGTCTCAGTGCACAGGACGAACGAACAGAGGTGATTTTCGTGCATTTCATATCCGTTCACAGTCAAAAAACAAAGTCTGGTGAAAAGTGATCGGGATACTCTTAAGGGCAATACGCATAGGCAGAGAAGAATACTAAAGCGATGAGTTTAACTATATAACTGTAGCCTTTGAAAAACAGAAGCATCCAGCGTAATCAATTAGGAAATTGTAAAGAAAGACCAACGTGATAGCGAGCAGGCAAAGAAATGAAAATAATGGGGAAAAGGTGATTTCACCATACTGCCGCACTCAAAAAAAAAAACTGGGAGTATGGACAGGTTTCTACATAAGGCACGTATGGGAATGACGTATGAGAACGAAAATTAAAATTTTTGATGAATTAGAAATGCGGAGGCGAAATCATTAACGAAAAAGGTACAGTTTATGAAATTCCTTACAGTAAGTGCACAGTTGCTTATCATGGCGAAACTTTACATGGGTTTGATGTAAGAACAAGCGAACACAGACATGACGTTAGGAGACACCGAGAGTTCAAGAGTCGATTATGGTAGTCCATGTCAACAAACATGGGCACCTGCCAGGTTACCATCATGTTGAGACACTGCACAAAGGATGGGGCAAGACGACGAGACGACCAGCTGAAGGTGGTGCATGCATCGCAGCGGTGAACCCATACAACCACGGAGAAGGATTCGTCAATCTCTCGTGGGTCGCCGGGTCATTGGTGGTTAGAGCAGTAACGGAGGCGGAGCCAGCACCCGGAGGTGACCAATCAGGAGGAAGTATGTCTGACCAGACGGGAAGGTGATACTGTTGGGGCACATAAATAGTGTTGAACGTGTTGGTTGTGTGTCATTCTCTCTGATGAGAGCAGCTGGTCGAAACGTACGAGATTAAAAGACTCCTGCTTTCTTCTGAGCGTCCTTCCTTCTACTCACATGTCTTAAAGCCAGTCAATACACACACACACACACACACACACACAAATATGTATATATATATATATATATATATATATATATATATATATATATATATATATATATATATATATATATATATATTTTATCCCTGGGGATAGGGGAGAAAGAATACTTCCCACGTATTCCCTGCGTGTCATAGAAGGCGACTAAAAGGGAAGGGAGCGGGGGGCTGGAAATCCTCCCCTCTCATTTTTTTCTAATTTTCCAAAAGAAGGAACAGAGAAGGGGGCCAGGTGAGGATATTTCCTCAAAGGCCCAGTCCTCTGTTCTTAACGCTACCTCGCTAATGCGGGAAATGGCGAATAGTATGAAAGAAAAAGATATATATATATGTTGTATGGTTGCGAGGCGTGGGCTATGGATAGAGTTGTGCGCAGGAGGATGGATGTGCTGGAAATGAGATGTTTGAGGACAATGTGTGGTGTGAGGTGGTTTGACCGAGTAAGTAACGTAAGGGTAAGAGAGATGTGTGGAAATAAAAAGAGCGTGGTTGAGAGAGCAGAAGAGGGTGTTTTGAAATTGTTTGGGCACATGGAGAGAATGAGTGAGGAAAGATTGACCAAGAGGATATATGTGTCGGAGGTGGAGTGAACGAGGAGAAGAGGGAGACCAAATTGGAGGTGGAAAGATGGAGTGAAAAAGATTTTGTGTGATCGGGGCCTGAACATGCAGGAGGGTGAAAGGAGGGCAAGGAATAGAGTGAATTGGAGCGATGTGGTATACCGGGGTTGACGTGCTGTCAGTGGATTGAATCGGGGCATGTGAAGCGTCTGGGGTAAACCATGGAAAGCTGTGTAGGTATGTATATTTTGCGTGTGTGGACGTATGTATATACATGTGTATGGGGGTGGGTTGGGCCATTTCTTTCGTCTGTTTCCTTGCGCTACCTCGCAAACGCGGAAGATAGCGGCAAAAAAAAAAAAAAAAAAAAAAAAAAAAATATATATATATATATATATATATATATATATATATATATATATATATATATATATATATATATATATATCATCATTACTATTATTATCTTACTTAATCGCCTTCTCCTGCGTCAGCGAGGTGGCGCAAGGACACACACAAGGAATGGCCCAACCCACCCACTTAGACATGTGAATACATAAACACCCACACACGCACATATACATACATACACATTTAAACATATACATACACAAAATTATACATATATACATAAACACACCCACACTTGCCGCCTTCATCCACTCCCGTCGCCACCCCACCACACATGACATAGCATCCCCCCCTCCCCTCTAGCGAGGTACCGGCAGGAAAGGACAAAAAAAAAAAGTCCACATTCCTTCACACTCAGTCTCTAGCTGTTATGTATAATGCACCGAAACCACAGCTCCCTTACAACATCCAGGCCCCACAGACCTTTCCATGGTTTACCCCAGACTCTTCACATGCCCTGGTTCAATCCACTGATAGCACGTCGACCCTGGTATACCACATCGTTTCAATTCACTCTATTCCTTGCACACCTTTCATCCTCCTGTATGTTCAGCCTCCAATCGCTCAAAATCTTTTTCACGCCATCCTTCCACCTCCAGTTTGGTCTCCCGCTTCTCCTTCTTCCCTCCACCTTTGACACGTATATCCTCTTTGTCAATCTTTCCTCTCATTCTGTCTATGTGTCCAAACCATTTCAACACACTGTCTTCAACTCTCTCAACCACACTGTTTTTATTACCACACATCTCTCTTATCCTTTCATTACTTACTCGATCAAACCACCTCACACCACATACTGTCCTCAAACATTTCATTTCCAACACATCCACCCTCCTCTGCACAACCCTATCTAGAGCCCATAATTATACGTGATCGTCATTTCCCGTGTCAGCGGGGTAGCCCCAAGGAACAGACGAAGTAACACACATCCACTCACACACACACACACACACACACACACACACACACACACACACACACACATATATATATATATTGGAGGTGGAAAGATGGAGTGAAAAAGATTTTGTGTGATCGGGGCCTGAGCATGCAGGAGGGTGAAAGGAGGGCAAGGAATAGAGTGAATTGGAGCGATGTGGTATACCGGGGTTGACGTGCTGTCAGTGGATTGAATCAAGGCATGTGAAGCGTCTGGGGTAAACCATGGAAAGCTGTGTAGGTATGTATATTTGCGTGTGTGGACGTATGTATATACATGTGTATGGGGGTGGGTTGGGCCATTTCTTTCGTCTGTTTCCTTGCGCTACCTCGCAAACGCGGGAGACAGCGACAAAGCAAAAAAAAATATATATATATATTGGAGGTGGAAAGATGGAGTGAAAAAGATTTTGAGCGATCGGGGCCTGAACCTGCAGGAGGGTGAAAGGAGGGCAAGGAATAGAGTGAAGTGGAGCGATGTGGTATACCGGGGTTGACGTGCTGTCAGTGGATTGAATCGGGGCATGTGAAGCGTCTGGGGTAAACCATGGAAAGCTGTGTAGGTATGTATATTTTGCGTGTGTGGACGTATGTATATACATGTGTATGGGGGTGGGTTGGGCCATTTCTTTCGTCTGTTTCCTTGCGCTACCTCGCAAACGTGGGAGACAGCGACAAAGCAAAAAAAAAAAAAAATATATATATATATATATATCAATCATTACTCTTATTATCTTACTTAATCGCCTTCTCCTGCGTCAGCGAGGTGGACGCAAGGACACACACAAGGAAGGCCATCTCCACCCACTTAGACATGTGAATACATAAACACCCACACACGCACAAAACATTACATACACATTTAAACATATACATACACAAAATTATACATATATACATAAACACACCCACACTTGCCGCCTTCATCCACTCCCGTCGCCACCCACCACACATGACATAGCATCCCCCCCTCCCCTCTAGCGAGGTACCGGCAGGAAAGACAAAAAAAAGAGAAATGAGTATAAAGCAGGAGACAAATCCCAAACTTTTCAATAAATTCATGAGGAACAAATTGTAAGTTAAAGAGCTGCTGAAAATTCTAAGGGATTCAGGGGGAAGATCTTTACAGGAAGATGTTAAGATATGCAAGGAGCTGAATGAGCGGTCTAAAAGTGTTCTGACATTGAAGGGCACTATGCCCAAACACCAGTGAGATGGATTAAAGAGAAGTACCAAAAGGTGTTGAAATATCTAGCTGGAACTTAACAAACCACTAAAGGGATCTTAACCCATTTATCTCCCATAGTCCTAATGAAATACATATTCCCATAAGTGCTGATGTTAAGCGAAAATGAATTTGACAAAACACTTGAAATGTTTATCAAGACATGACTGGAAAAAGGTAACGTGACAAGGGAATGAAGAGGCAAACATCATTCTTGTGCATAAGAAAGGTGAGCTGGAGGAGGCGCTGAGCTACAGTGCAGTCTCCCTGATGAGTGTGGTCTATAAATCACTACAAAAGACAGTCAGAAGGCAAGTGAATATCTTCATGCAAAGAAGAAACTAACCCAGCGAAAGACAGGATGATCTCTGGAAAATTAGGGCATGTGTTGCGAACCACTTAAACATCTATGAGAGACAAGAGGACTGGGAGGAGTGACTGTATCTGGTGTGTCAGAAAGAATTTGACACTATACCACAGAAGGATTGTAAAGAAGCTGGATCTCCAGGCAGGAAAAAGGGGAGACTTCTTTGATAGATGGAGAATTACCTGAGTAGAAGGGAACAAATGACGCACGTCTGGAAGACTTCTAAAAATTGGTTGATGTAACCAGCGACGTACCACATGCTTCTGTCTTAGGACTATACTCTTCTTGATGTGGACTCCTACCTGAACATGTTTACGGATGATGCCAAAGTAATGAGTGAAGTAGAAAGAAGAGGATTGCATCAACTTACGAGGGAACTTAGGCGAATTCCAAACTTTGACAAATACATGGTTGGTGAAATTCAACCAAATTAAAAGCGAGGTACTGAAGCCTCGATATGATCATCATCTCGTAGGAAATAAGCCACAGGAACCTGTGGGTGAGAGGGATTAGGAGTTGAATCGTCCCTAACCTGTCGCCAGAGTCCTACATTAGGAGAATATTAATGAAAACAAATTGTTTTCCAGCAAATATTAGAATAATATTCACGTGTATTCATAAGGAAATGTTTAGAAAGCTGTTCCCATCCCTCATAAGGCCAAAGATAAAATGTTTCTCAAGTTTGGTTATCGCACTTAAAGAAGCACAAAGAACTAATAGAGAAGGGCCAGACGTCTTACATTTGCCCACCAGTGAAGAGAAAAGAGAGAGGGGTGGCCTGATCCAAAGGTAGGTAATTAGGTAAAGGTAATTACACAGAAGAGAAAATTTACAACAATGCAGACAAAAGACAAAAAAAAGAGAAAATACATGTAAAGCAGGCACTAAGTGTGATCAATCAGGAGAGAAACAGAAATGATACATTGAAAAAAATATACACAGATATAACCATACATAAAAGAAACGAAAATGAAACGTAAAACAAGCTCTATATCAATCCACACATGAGACAATGAAACTGAAACGCTCAAACTCCAAACAGATCCACAGAAGAGGCAGTAAAGCTGAAACGCCAACAAAACGGACAAGAGACTGATCCATACAGGAGAGAAAACAAACACAGACACAAAACAGACGCTAGATAAAGGCATGGAGGAGAGAAAATCGAAATGAAACAGAGAAAACAGACACCAAATGAGGCCACAGAGGGGGGGGGGGGGAATCAAAATGAAACTCAGATGAAACGGACACCAAATGAAAACAGAGGACAAAATAAAACTGAGACACAGACAAAACAGGCACCAAATGAAACCACCCTCCCCGTCAAGGGGGTCTTGGTGAAATCACAGGGAAGCACAGCTGACAGTTATTGGGGCTTTGGCGACCTAGACGCAACGGATATTGTCGGCGTTACGGCCAGAACGATCATTTGGCGCCGATGATTACATACAACCGGATTGACAACGGAGGGAATTTTAAATTAAGTGGGGTTACGTGATATGTGCTTGGGGGATGGCTGTCGGGTCAGGGAGAGGACTGGGGTTCGGCATTGCTGTCTCGCAATGCCGCATGACAGTGAGGGAGGGAGGGCCGTGCATGACGGTGAGGAGGGAGGGCCGAGTCCCAAGGGGATCCAGATTGCAGGTCGTGGATCATCAGTTGGAAATGAATAGCAGAATTATCAACAGGGAGGAGAGGGCCTGGCATGTTGCTGGGACTCACCGTGACGTGCTGATGGAGTGAGGTAGACATTGGTCACGGACTCTTGCTGTCATACAACAGTAACGAGTTGTTACCGGGAGGAAAACAACAGTAAACGGCTGTTACTGTGACCCAAGCAATAGTCATGGGCTGCTGGTGTGAGTAAGACAACAGGAACGAGCTGTCACTGAGAGACAGACAACTGTAATGGGCTACTGCTTTGAGGCGGACAACAGTAACGGGCTGTGTCAGACAACAGTAAGGAGTTGCAACAGAGAGAATGACTACACTGATGTGAGGTAGACACAATGATGGACTGTTGCTCTGTGAAAAACAACAGGAACGGGCTGTTGCTGCGAGACAGGCAACGGGAAAAAAAAGTTGAGCAACAGAAGGAGGACGGTCAGGTCTATCATAAGGTGAGGAAGAAAGTGGCGGGGAACCGGCACTGTCAGTGCTGGGGGCCAAACCATCACTGCTGCTCTATCGTTCTACAAAGCAATATTAAACCATGTCATTTTAGAAAACACGAAGAGGAAAATTTTCATCTCTTCCTCTATGAAATTAGCCAGACGCATCATGGGGCAGTCTGATGATGTACAAGTTGTTGAAAACTGTATTTCTATATACCTCTGTTGTTCCTTCGGCAATACATATTAGCGAGTAACTATATCCAGCAATGGTCTTTGGCCTCCTTGGCCAATGGTTGCATGCTCATTGGTCTTTAGCCCGCGTGGCCAATCGTTGCATACCCATTGGTCTTTGGCCAGCGTAGCCAATGGCTGCATGCCCATTGATCTTTGGCCTGCGTGGATATTAGTTGCTTGCTGATCTCTTCTTACTTGTACGTCATTACTTATTAGTTTCCATGCTTCAAATCTATCTCTCCTACGTTTCCAGTAAGCGTTTCCGATTCCCCAGAGCGTGTAGCCTGCCGTACATCTGTACTTTCATACCTTTTTGTATTCCGCTTCTGTTTTCTCCTCACTTTCGTGCATCTGTAATTCACTGCGTCCTGCAGTCTCCATATCAGCTCTGATATATATCGAATTGTATTGAGATTCATCAATGAATGCTATCTTTTGTTCCTTAATTGTTATGGGTTTAGAAGTATAAGTTCGTGTCATGTTAAGTATATATTTCTGATAATTCTTTCAAGGATCCGAATGCTCACCTCCAAGCCACGAATATGTAAATACCTATCAACTGTCTATCAATGTTCTTTAATCATCATGCCTAAGAACACCATACATCAGTGTATTCATCCATTCCTAGTCCTTCAGTCATTTATCTTTCATAAATCGTAATTCTTTCTCCAAACGTCCTTTTATGATCTCTACGCTGGACACCTGCCATTCCATTCTCCGTCTCGATCTCTTTCGCAATTTCTTTTACACACGCACATGCGGGCGGGCACACACACACACACACACACACACACACACACACCAACACACACACACACACATCTGTCTCTCTCGTGTCTCCGTGTCTCCCCGCGGCGGCCAAGTAGGTGAACACCAACTGCAACACCTTTTACGACGCCTAATTATCGGTTCAATGACGTGGGTAACTGACAAGGCTGTGAGACTGGGTGGGCCGTCTGGTGTGGGTGGGCCACTTCGTGTGGGTGGGCTGTCTGGTGTGGGTGGGCTGTTTGGTGTGGGTGGGCCATAAGAGGTGCATGCAAGCTACATGGTGTGGGTGAGACACGGCCACTTCAAGCTATTCTGTACGTTGTATGTTACAGGTCTTTGTATAATTATCCACCGTAGGTTAATAGCCAACGAGCACATACTCAGTGTTGGTGATCTGTGCTGTACAACGTTACGTACAGGAGCGGGTGAAAGTTACTGTTAAGTGCGACACATCAACACGAAGAACATTATATTCGAAAGCATAAACGAAGGACTTTTCAGTCGAAAGCGCAGAACAAAACGTAGTTCATAGCAAACTCTCTGACACAGAGGCTTATGCTGACTAGTGTATTGAGATTCATCAATGAATCCTGTCTTCTGTTCCTTAATTGTTATAGGTTTAGAAGTATAAGTTCTATCACTCAAAGTTCACCGCGAAGAAGAAAAAAAAATCGATCGTCGTTAAGTCTGGACAGTGGGCTGCCCAAGCAGTTCCTCCACGCTTCTCAATCCAGCCATATGGCAAAGCATCTAGATCTCGCACGGTTGTTTCTGAATGGGGAGGTGCGTCACCTCGCACGAAGACCGTTGTGCTGTTGCAACTGTGGCGTCACGGGAGTGGTTTCTCGTTTAGTGATAGTTAATGACACTGACAACGCCACTGGTATGTGGCCCAGTGACTCCCAAGGCAGAATTGTCATTCAGATTGTAATTTCTGGTTGACTTTGTCTTATTCATCCATTCTGATGAAAATTTGATCATTGTGTTGCCTGTGATTCTTACACCAAGAGGAACAACATGCGGTCGATATGTTTAAGTGTCCATGCCGATGTAAAAATCCTCCTCAGTGAAGCTCCTGAAATACCCAGGTCTTGACTCGGACTTTCTCCAATTTCATATGGGCTCGATATAAATGAACTATCATACGTACAACTTGATCTGGGTCGCCTAAAGCATGGAACATCAACTATATTTCTTGTTATTACGAGTACTGTTATCGTAGGTTCTTTCCTTTTCCATGATCACTCGATCACTGTCTTCCACAATGAGAACACTTTTGAGTTGATTCAATTTTCAGCCTATCCTTATGCCGTCCTTTACAACTCTACCCTCTGAGTCCCTTAGCTAAGGCTAGGGGACTCAGAGGGTAGAGTTGTAAAGGACGGTGTAATAAGCTACTAAGGTGTAATAAGGTAATAAGTTACCTACTCTTTAACTGACAATTAAGATGTAATAAGGTAATAAGTTACCTACACTTTAACTGACAATTTACCGCTGATGGATTCATGGTAAAGTTTTGATTACCTCGTTCCTTGTCCACAATCTTATTTTCAATGTTCCTCCTTTCACAGCCTACGCTACTCATTCCTTGCTCTTTTATAAAGTACTAATGCTGCTGGATGAGGCGCCTCACTGCACATTGGTAAACGCCATCGCTGTTTTGGCACCTTTTATTTGAACCACTCCTTCCTCTTTTTCAACCACCCCTTTGTATCAAGGCTTAAGGTACCCATTTTTCTGTTCCTCCATCATTCATTCCAAGGAACTCTCCACCACTGTGCCCCGGCTGCTTTCTTCACTGTGATAGTTATCGAAACTTGTGTTTACTGTCTGCATTCACAATTACATCTTGCCCAGACCACAGTATCTGGGACGGTATCTAGTGTGTTGCAGGTGAGGTTTCCTCTGCCTCTCCAGCACGAAGACACGATCCCCAAATACGTCGGCACACACGACGGTATGACCCTCAAACACAACAGCATGACCCCTGAACACGGCAGTGTGACCCTCGAACACGAAGGCACGTCACCCTAACACGTATATGTTTGCAAGCACGCACGTGCATGAGTGCATTTTCAGTATGGGCATACGAGTGTAAGGGAGTGTGTGTATATGAGTATGAGGGAGTGTGGGTAAATGAATGCGACTCAAGTTAGAATGTAACGCGCTGAATGTATGAACGTACTATTCCTACGGTGACCTACGTCGTGGCAACACGTTGCATCACTTACCCTCTGCCTCCGAGCTGAGGGAATCCTGACAGACGCCTCCTCCCCATAATGAGCGACGCTCAACACTGACGGATGGACCTGATGCAACCACAGCTTTGTGATCCACTTCGACGTCTCCAGCTAACGTTAGTGTTCTCGGTAACATGGCCAGAGCTCCACCAGATAGCGAGCGCTTCTTGATCGCATTCAAACGTCAAATGTCATAAAAAATTCACAGACTGTTCTCTGGAATGTTTTAAATATCCTTAAAGATAATGGTATACGAAAAAAATCAAAGTAAAGCATGATTAATTGCAGAAGGCCGTACCAAGAGCGAAAGGAATTAAGTATTCCAAGCTTAGAAGACAGAAGGGACTGCTTGACGGAAGCGAGTGGCTAGACCAACACCAGCCTTAGTCTTCTGGTGCCAAACTCATGGAGGCTGGCGAGACAAGAGAATTCTGTTTCCTTTGAGCAGTTTAACCGCCCCGCTCTCCTAAAGTTTAAACGCTTAAGTATTTGGATATCTTAACGTAAATTCACAGTGATGTAAATACGTAAATGTGTAAGTCTTAATAGTGCGTATGTGCAGACATGGAGATCCATCTGTATACCATAACTCGTACGTGCTTACAGATGTATGGAGGTCATGACTTATCTGCTTTCCCTGTCATCTCCTACGTACAGTATGTTTGATGTGTCAGTAAAGAATAAATATGAGTACACAAGTAATTTGCTTTATAAGCAAAATATAATGCACCTTCAAGATACTAGAAATTCGAAACAGAAATGAAAAATGATAAAGATAATTCATATCCTTCCTCCACCCTCCTTACCCCTGTCCTCCAGCCCCACACACACACACACACACACACACACACACACACAAACACACACACTCACGCAACTCTTTAAAAAGGTGAAAACAGGGCGAAAAAGATTTAATCCATGAGGGTCCGAATTGGAGGGTATGGTTCGGTTTCAATTTCACGGGAAGGGAGTTAAGTAAGGGCTGTGGGTAAAGGCCCTTAATCCCTTCTCAAGTCACTTGCACGAACGATGTCCCAGGGGTGTCTCCGGCCGCTTATTAGGCCATGAACCACTCTCATTATCCTGAGTGCACACTAATTTTAATCAATTTTCTTTTATTGTCGTAATACTCATTTAGTACCGCTCCCATTTTTTTTTCTTCTGGTCTTCCGACACGACTTGCCATAATCACTACCTCCGCTCCAAGCGACTTCCCTCAATCCATACACTCGACGTTTAATGTCACTTCAACTTTTCATCAGGATCCATACTCTGTCAGACGCCTGTGTGTGTGTGTGTGTGTGTGTGTGTGTGTGTGTGTGTGTGTGTGTGTGTGTGCGTACAATTACCTATTTCAACTACTTATCTTGTACTGTATAGAGCCGAGATTTAAAGCTCGTGTGGCCTCCCAGCTCTTGAACAATTCTTTGCTCTCGTACAACCTGTAAAACTCCAGTGTACGGTACCCCATCACCAGGACAAAACAAAGACATTTTTTTTTTTTTATCAGTTCGACGAAGATTAAGCCACAAGCTAATATTTCACTCATGAAAATCACATCGAAACTTAAACGTAATCACAATTCTCTAGCAGCACCAGCATGGACCGGAGTCTCCCTCCGTTAAGAAGTGGAGTTAAATCCTGTATTGACTTAATGATGCTGGTCGTCTGACCGGTCCTAATCCCATCACCCCAACCCCCTTGTGTCGATAAAGAAGAACTAAAGGAAAATGGGGATCCCGCTTCAGGAGACTGAAATGTGACCTTTCAGTAGAAAACCCTGAAATGTGGATCTTCATTTTCAGGACTGATAAGACTTCTATCCCAGTATCGGAACACCATTACATATGGACCGTGTCTATAGCAAAATGTAAACCTCAAGTCTCAGAAATTCCTGAACACACAGAGCCTCGTATCTGAACACTATCGAGATGTGGACGCACACCATACAAATAAAACCCATGATCATAGGTGGCAAATCAATTTTTATAACAAAAACGAAATGGCAAGCAACAGTATGAACTCTGCTGAACTGCGAAAGGTAAATGAGGGAAAAGACTTAGGGTGTATTAATCTCTGATGACCCAAAACTATGAAACTAGTGAACAGAAGTTATGAGAAGAGCGTAAAAAATTCTTCGATTAATGATTTGGGAACTTCGAATCTAAGGCTAGGGAATTTATCTTTACTCTTTCCGGTTCGATGGTTCGACCTCATCTTGAATATTACGTTCAGTTTTGGTCACCTTACTTAAAAACAGTCATAGACAGACTGGAGAGAGTGTAGCGTCGAGCCACCAGGACGATCTTCTCACTGAAAAACAAATCCTACAAGATTCAATTGCTATAATCTGTAAGCTTAGAAAAGAGAAGATTAAGAGGTGATCTAATACGTGTATTCAAAATTATCAAAAGCTCTGATAGTCTTGATCTATCAAGTTACATGAGACTTGATTCGTTTGATTTCATACGTAGGAATGGATACAAACTCGTGGGCAAAAGTTTAACCTCAAATGAGTCGAAGTACCATTTCTCAAAACAGGATTGTTAACATATGGAACTATTTTCCAATCAGCGGTTGAAAGCTGTCCTGTAGATAAGTTTAAGAATGAAATGATAAATACTGTGCTTTAAGTCCGCAACTTAAGTTACTTGCGCCTCCTTCGTCACGACGACAATTTATAGGTCATTTTTATATAATAATCTGTATACCTTCTGATCTTTACTACATTAATCTGTGAGTGACCGACATCTTCAGCTACCACAGCCTCGAAAGGATCCAGTGGTCTGCTGCAGTTTGAATTCCTTTGTACTCCTCTTGTACTCCTTTGTAAACCTGTTATACGCCCTATAGCATCAGATCAAACTGATATATACAGAGCCCCAGCTAAAAAATAGATGACATATTTGTACGAAAAAAAAAATTAAAAGTAGAGACCATTGTTACGAAAACGTAAAATCTACATTTCCTGGTTTTCGGGAATCAATGGTTCGTCGCCCTTGAGGCTCAACGATCGCAAAATCTGGTTTTCGGAATTTCGAAAATTCTTTTCAAGAGACGCCGTCGTATTGCTCGTGTTCCTCCGGGGCGGGTGGATGGTGCCTCCTCAACATTACTGTGTTGGACACGGGGGGGGCCACAAGGGAGCTCCGCTCACCTGTGGTTCATGACGAAGGAGGGGTGGGAAGGGGAGGTTGTGGTGGATGACGTGCAGTGGCCAAGGTGATTTTTATGGTGGGGGGACATCATGGCATTAACATGGGAGAGGGGGAGGAGTTTTCAGTGTTCTAGCCTTAGACTGTACTTACATATTTTCTATCATTAGATATTTACATATCGTTTTCTACCATTAGATATTTACTTACATATCGTTTTTTACTATTCGATGTTCCAACTCTTTACTTTATAATCTTGTGATATTTTCTTTATAATACACATCAGCAAATCTCTTTTCTTTCACTCTTTCATTTTTATTACAATACTGACCTTCTTACAAATTGCAAACACTGTGACATAATTACTTCTTTAAATCAGTTCCTGAGTACTCCTCGATATTTTTACGTATTCTTCCTAAAACAAACTGGTACAAAAACTTTGCTTCACATCATCACATTTTATAAATCTATTTAAGAAATAAAGAATATTTCCCACAAGTAATCATGAAATATGAGTTCAGTCTCTCTCGCCATATACTTCGCACAGAGTTACTTTAATCCCATTTTTCCCCACACAGGTTTAAAAGAAAATGTCACTTGGATTTGTGTTTTTTCTCTTCCTGCCCTCACGCATTAAGCTGTGCCAATCTCCTTCCCTCAGCCTCTGGTTCATCCAATTCTTCGGGGCGGTAAACAAAGGATGATTAGTTACACTAGCCAAACTACCAGCAAATTCCATTCTTGGTTGCCAGGTAGCACTCAAGGGAATTAAATGATTAAGGTAACAGCTAAAAACTGTCCGATGGAGAGGGAGAGTGTGGAATGTGGAGGGAGAAAAGTTGGGTAATGGAAGGGAGGGATGGGATGGCATGGGAAGGGGAGGGGTAGAGGGAGGAATAGAAAAAGAATGGTAAAAATTAGAGGAGAGAGGTGGATGGAAACGGGAGGGAATTGAAGGGAGGGAATTGAAGGCAGGGTCCACCATGGCAAAAGGATGGGGCAACTAGGAAGTGGGGAGGAAAGGGAGGCAATGTTATGCGGGAAGAAAAGAACGGAATGGAGAGACTGGGCAAATGAAAATAGAGGGAGAAAAGGAAGAGAGGAAGAAGGAAGGAATGGGGAGATGAAAATGATAGATAGGAATAGAAAGGCGGAAATGGGAAGAGTGAATAACGTGACAGAGGGAGGGGAGGAAAAGGGACAAGGAAGAACGTGACGACCTTCCCGGGGCTGGAACGTACACAGCCTCACAGAATGACGACCTTCCTGGAATCTCCTTGACCTTTCTTGTGCTAAAACCCGCAAGAATCTATGATTTTTACCTCTGCTATCCAATAATCTGAAAATATTGAAGCGATGAAATAACCACTTTGATTCAATCCAACATCGGAAACTTGATTTACGCCAAAGAACAATAGTTTTCGAATCTATCTGATGTTGTGGCTGAGGCAACTCCTCCTGTACCTAATACATACATCAAATATTTTTCAATAAGAAAATATCTAAAGACCCCAGGACAGAACTGGCAAGACTTCGACCTAAATATACATTAAAAAAAAAGATCTCTCAGTGGGGATCTGCTTAGCCAAATATCCATGCCAACTTCAGTGGCTGGGATATTTTGCCGGCAGTGGTTCCTTTGTTGCTGTAGTGGGGAAGGGGGGGGGGGCGGTGATTAGCGGCGGTGGGTATCTGGTCACGCCGCCCACCACCCACCACGGCCGCCCCCGCCACCCCGTGACTCCCGCCGCCCACCATGGGTGGTCCTCAGCCTGACGCCGCAGCAGGCGCTGCAGAGACGCCGGGCACTGACGGGGTCGGGGCTGCTGGCAGCGTTCAGGGACTAGTGATGGAGGCGGGTGCTGGAGGAATGAAGGGAAGGGTAGTGGTGGAATAGGGATGGAAGGGAGTGGTGGGGTAGAGGGGACGAGAGACAGAGAGAGTACTAGAGGAGTGATGGATGGTGATGGAGCAGAGTGATGGAAAATTTTAGAGGAAGGTGATGGAAGAGTGGTGATGACTGGATGTCCTGGAAGCCTGTTATGGATGGGAGGTGCTGGAAGAGCCTGATGTATAGGGTAGCGCTGGAAGAGTGATGTGAGGGGGAGCTGTTAGAGAATGATGGAGGGAGGTAATGGAGTTGGGAGATGGAGTGTAGGATGTTGGGGAAGCGTGATGTGAGGAGGGTGCTGGTGCCATGTGGCGGTGGAGAGCCATGATGGTGGAAGGTGGTGGTGGAGACCCATAGTGGTGGGAGGTGGTGGTGGAGAGCCATGGTGATGGAAAGCCATGCTGATGGGAGGAAGTGGTGGGGAGCCATGCTGGGGTTAAGTGTTTGAGAAGAGGAATAGTGGTGGATGTAGTTGTTGGTGGGGTGGTGGTAGTGAGCCGTGCTGGAGGGAAGCAGTGGCGGGGGGAGATGGAGAACAATGATGAGGGGGAGGTACTGGTGGAGAAGGATAGGGAAGAGAACGATCATAAGGAGCAAGAACAGGGGTAAGACCCTGGTGGTGTGAAGATGATGACAGTCTGTTTCGTGGTGACCATCTTACTTTTCCTCTCTGCCAATATAAGTGGAGGTTACTGGACGTTCTGCGTACTGGGGCCATCAATGAAAGTGTTAACAGCAGCACAATGGCAGTTTGTGGTGACGGTTTTGAGTAGTACTATTGTCAGTGGTGTTTGGAAGGCGATTGCAAGAATTCGACTGAAAAGCTCTCGTATTGTGGCTGAGGTCTTTGCGAAGACGAAGGATCTCATGTTGTGGTTATACTGTATCGCTTACAGTAAGGCTCGTTCGTGATCCTGGCCCCTGGCCTCCCAACCAAACACAACTTGCTCATAAACCTTACCCTAAACACGACCAGAACCTCCCACCAACCTCCGCCTTCATTCTGTACGGTGCGTCGCTTCACTCTTAACTAAATTCCTCGCTAAAACCAAGTGTAGCTTGAAGACTTCATCTTCTTGAGTAAGCTTTCATCTCAAGGTCTGCAAAGGTCTGACGAAACGTGGAGGTAAAAATCATCCTTTTTCTTCACACAGACACAGTTGGGTATACACTCTCATTTGTTGGTGTTAGTGTCGAGTTCGAGAACCGAGTGACGGATGGCCCATCTCCGAGACCCCTCCCTCACCCATCGGATCCTGTGGAACCCATTCAGCGTCGACCCACGCTCCGCTGCAGCACCCCTGATGAGCATGAACATACCCTCCTATGCTGTACCCTTACCTCATGTTGAAATCGAAGTATCCTTCCTTATCACAGTCCCATCCTTGAGCATTAACCTCTGCTGCTGCCTCAAAAGTCCAACCCTTCCATGAGCGTCCATGAGCAATACACAATGTACTCCAGGATACCACGATCACACTCCATCCATTTCCATCAATCTATGCTCCTACCACAATGCTAATCCTTCCATGGGCACCAGCATTTCCTCCTGCTTCATCCACAGCCTCAAACCATGAGCTTCAAACTATGCTCCTACCCTCAATCGAATCCTGTGTGTACAGTCCTAAGCGAGAGATAACTACACGTTCTGCAAGCGTTACGTGAAGAGTAAAACGACGAGACGGTACGATCCTCGAACACGACGGTACGATCCTCGAACACGACGATACGATCCCCTGAGCATGATGATACGACCCTTTAAAACAAGTCGGGATGATACATACATCCTGGCCTTTAACCTAACTGTGATCAGTTCGCTCAAGAGGTTATTGATGTCTGTCACCGGAACCCTAAATATGGCGAGAATCATTTGTCGGGTTGGTAAGGTATACGAGGATGTGGCCGTCACCTGCAGTGGACGAAAACTGCTGACCCTGCAACTTTTGCCCTCCCCGGCAACTACCTGTCATCCTCGGCAACTTCTGTCACCCCTCAGCAACTCTTGTTAACCCCGGAAACACTTGGTATCCCAAGCAAATCTTCCTCTGAATTCATTAAAACCACATCAGGGCACGTAAAATGCATTGATGAATGAATAAGAGAGAAAAGTGGTAAATGATGAATAACAAATGAAAGTTACTAATAGATGTCGCAAGTAAGGTCAACTGTAAAACTTGAGAAAAATATGATGAAAATGAAAGCTGACAAATCGTGGAGAAGGTTTACTACGGGGAAAAGAATACAAATGTCTACGTTATTTCTTTATCTAGAGTGCTTTCAGTGGGATATTATACTTATAAGTTCACGCTAAGTGGGTAGAGGTAGAGTGGTAATTACACGGCATTTAAAAGAAATCTTGATGTTGTAAATTCTAGATCACGTACAACAGTGAATATGAGATTATAACCAAATGCTACACATAGCGAAGGTACCCACTGTGGCACCGTCTCATATCCACTTCTCCTACCAGCCCCAGCAGTAACTAGGCGCTATGGCGTCTCGCTGTCACACCGACCCCTGCAGTAGCCAGTCACCACAGTACTTTTTCTATCCCCATCTCATCCATCTGTTACACCAACCCCTGTAGCAGCCAGGCTAGCACTGCAGTACCCTTCCTTCCCCTCTTCCACCTGTCACAACAGCCCCAATAATGGCCAAGCACACTGACCCCCCTAAATCCTTCACCACTCATATCGGAGGACCACATCTCCTCTGTCGGCCACAGCTTTCAGCACTGGCAACCAAACTGCAGCGGACTCAGGCTCTCCTCTTCACCTACTACTCCCCACTCCACTCACCATGACCACTGTCTTCGTAAGCCTACAGTGGGGAGGGCTGAGGGGTCATTAGCTGTATACGTAGTGGGGATGGTTGCAGGTTTGTTAGCTTTTCTCACAGTGGGAAGGCTGTAGACTTCTTAATTGTACAGACAATGGAGGGGGGGGGGGGGGCGCAGGTTTGTTAACTGTACACACATTAGTGAGGGGCTGTGGTCTTGTTACCTGAAAACATCTTAAAAGGGCGACAGTGTAGGGGACAATTGTATGAGCTGGTGCTAGAAAGAAGGAGGCACAGTAACGTGAGCGACTGGAAGACAGGTTTAAACTTACCAGGAAGCGAAACTCTATTGCTTTGCTATGTGGAGTAAAATATCAAAATCAACAATTTTCCAGTTCTTGTCCCTGAATTCAATGACTCTCTTGAGCTTTAGAAATTTCATTATTAGGGGTGTTAATGCAAAAGTACAATTACTTATTCTAATGTCTATCTCACTGTGCGGGGAGAGAGTTCTAAGCTTGTAGGAACAACTCTCTTGAACTTCCTCTATCATCACACATTCGCAGGTTCGATCTTTTGACCTTTCTTTACTATCATGCAACTCTTTAAACTTATGAGATGGAGAGTAAATGGGAGCAGAAACATGAGTACCTTTAGCCTCAGATACAGAGGAAAAGGTTGAAAAACAGGGAGGAGTCATTAATCAAAAGATGGCCCAGAGCGAGGGATCTTCGCGATATGTTAAGATGAAAGCGACACTCTAGCCTCCCAGAATCATTAAGGTATAAGAGAGCTAGAAAGGAATCTAGCAGGATAAGAAATGAGGGAGAGAGATGTTCTGCAAGGAAATATTATGAAGAAAGCAAAGAAGAATCCAAAACATTTCAATAAAGTTATGAGAAGTACATTGGCAGTTAAGGAGCAGCTAATCAGACTTAAGGATTCAGAGGGAATGGCCCGGGGTGGAGACAGTGAAAAGCATTGAAATATCTCGAGAGGTCATGAAGACAATACTAAAGGGGTCATACAAGTCTCATGGTCCTGAGAAAAACTTTCCACATGCGCTGAAAGTGTGTGTAGGTACACCTGACAAACCAACTGAATTGTTGTTCAAGATATTGATTGGAAAAAGTGAGGTGCCAAGGGAGTAAATGATAAGAAATGTGATGCCATTCTGTAAGAAGGAAGATCGTAAGTATGGTATGTAAGATATTGGAAAAGTTGATCAGAAAGTCTATGATGACTTCCTGCAAAGTAGAAACCACGTGAGAAATATGGTTTAAGGAGATGGAGGTCATGTGTAACGAACCTCTCCTAGAATTTCTACGAGAAAGTAAGCTCTATTTGAGGAAAAAGAGAAAGCTGGATGGATTGTCTGCATCTGGACCGCAAGAAAGTATTTAACACAGGGGGCTGATAAGAAAGCTCAATTCCAGGCAGGAATAAAGAGGAGAATATTTTCATGGGTAGAAGTTTATCTTAATGGGAAAGGAACGAAGGCCGCGCGTCAGAGGAATCTTCTCGAAATGTGTTGAGGAAATCAGTGGGGTGTCACTGGAATCAGCTCTGGAAACATGGCTTTTTCTGATGCATGGATTGGCCTTCTGCCTGAATCGATTCGTAGATGATGCCAAGGTTATGAAGGATGTGAAAAAGCGAAGACGACTGCATCAACTTACAAGGGAACCTAGACAAACTCCAAAGCTGACATGATATGTGGTTGAAATCTAACCTGAGTAAGTGCAGTAAAGATGGGACAGGTCGAAAGAGGTCTTCGATGTATACTCATATCATCTAAAGGAATATAAGCTGCAGGCATCTGTTACTGGGAGAGATCTGCGAATGGACATCGTCCCTAACCTGTCACTGAATACACACATTAGAATAATATAGGACACAAACTGTCTGCTGGAAAATATTAGGATAGCTTTCAAGTACATGGACAAGGAAATATTCAGCACGTTGTTCACATCCTACATGAACACAAAGAAGCACAAAGAACAAATAGAGAAGGTCCGTAGGAAGGCAGCAAAGGTGACACTAGAATTAAGAGACTTAATCTATAGGGAAACGTTAGCGATAAGCCTTAACTTTGAACATCATGGAAGCAAGTAGAGCAAGGGGTGACCTACTCACAATTTATCAGTTTTTAAACCTGTTTGATAATGTCAACAGTAAACAGTTCTTCGAAAGATTTAGGGATAGAGCAACCAGCAGAGACCATAACATGAAAGCAAGCAGAACACTTGTAATAAAAGATAAAAAAGTACTTTTACAGTACGAGAGCGGTGGATGAATGGTATAAAGTGGATGCTAGAATCGTGAATGTAGAGAGCATACAATTTAAAATGTTATATGACAGTAAAAAAAGATTGAAGAGTAGTACAAATAAGTAATCAAACACACACACACACACACACACACACACACACACACACACACACACACACACACACACACACACAGACTTACATCAGGTGAGTGTGTGTGCGTGCGTGGATGCGTGTATGCTCGTCCGTGTCAATGTTTAAGTTCGTTTTATGGGTGCACATAAGCGTTTTGCCACGCATACATATAGGTAAATACGTGATCTTGTTGCAAAACACCTTCAAAATTAGCAATTCGCAAACAGTTGCTCCTCCCCAGCCTTTCCTCCTTTGCCTCAGAAGCAGGAGCAGTACAAGGACCAGCAGCAGACCCAGAAGTAACAGCAGCAGAAGTAGCAGTAGAAGGCTCACCATCACCACCAGCAGGATCCCCCCCCCCCCCAGACTGAGAGTTCCGCTCCTGCTACTTACATAACTAAACACCACCACCTAACTAGCACTTTCATGCAAATTTCTAAATAACCCCCTTTATCTGCCGGGGCGCCCCTCTGCCATCCGCCAGCCAACTGCGGCAGGTGGTTGGCTATTGTCATGGTAGTTGGGTTGTTAGGAGATTGGATCGCCACCTGACATGCAACGTCCGCGTCTTAATGGGAAGCGAAGTGTCTTCATCGAGAAAATGGCTTATTCGGGCGGGTTCATTACGATCACTTGACACGAGGAGGAGGCGGAGGAGGAGGAGGAGGAGGACCCCGTGGGTGGGGACCTCCGGGCAGGAGTTAGATGAGAGGAGGTAGGTAGGCAAGGGAGCTCCAGTAGACAGACACAGACAGAAAGACAGACAGACGGACACTTTCTGGTTATACAACACTGGGCCTATGTCTTAGGAGATAGAGATAGATAGATAGATAGATAGATAGATAGAGAGAGAGAGAGAGAGAGAGAGAGAGAGAGAGAGAGAGAGAGAGAGAGAGAGAGAGAGAGGTGAGTAGAGAGAAAAAGGGAAGGAGAGTAGAGGTGGAGAGGGAAACAGAGAGGGAGGAAGAGTAGAGAGAGAGAGAGAGAGAGAGAGAGAGAGAGAGAGAGAGAGAGAGAGAGAGAGAGAGAGAGAGAGAGAGAGAGAGAGAGAGAGCCCACAGTCACTCGCATTCACCCTACTGTTTCAGTGCTTCCCATCAGGTAGTCTGTCAGTCACCTACCTACTATCTACTACTATCTGATTCCCCCTCATCGGTTGCCCCTCTGCCCCGCCATCTACCGTAGGAGAAAAACAACAACAAAGTGTGCGATAAATATGAAAAATTCATAAGTAATTATAGATAAAGTAGTGTACAGAGGAGGAACATCCATTATGTCTCGACCTAATTTACGTGATGTAAACCCTCATCTTTAATTAGCCGAGTTACCTGATAACACACAGTCTCTCGCACTCACCTTTACCTTTCGCAAGCTGTTCGTAAGTTACGAGTTTGCTCTTACGTATTCGTCATGGTTTTCACGTGTTCCCTGAAACCTTTATAGTCACCAAAATAAAGGCATTAAAGATGTCTGATTCACATGAGCCCAGAATCTCTCCCGTCAAATGTCTGCAAGACAATCAGGCTGGACCTCAAAGGCGATTTGACCACACAAAGCCCTCATTATGCAAGCTTATTTAAGCAAGGTTCCCACCTCATTTCTGAGCGTATTTCTAAGGGCAATTTACCTAAAATAAGCTTCACATGAGCTTAAGTTTTACTAGATATTTAACAGAACCACATTAACGTTAAACATGTCAGTAGTAAACTGCTTCCTTTATCCTGGACACAGAAGATAACATAATGGGTTAACGTCGCCTCCGCTAAGTGGTCAGGCCACCTGCTTTCCACTACTTAATTTGTACTTCATTTAATCTTTTGAAATTGTTCCGTTTATGGTTTTTCTTTTTACCTTTCGTTCTAATTTGTTCCCTGGGGGATAAATGATCTCACGTCTGTTTTAAGACAGACAGACCACATACATGATGTGTGTGTGTGTGTGTGTGTGTGTGTGTGTGTGTGTGTGTCAGAATTATCCTCAACACCTGAAGAAGGTGTTCAAGATATTTCCGCTGGTCGATGTAGTTAGCTTGATGTTGACGGCCATAATGACCCTGGCAGTTGATGAGCCTAGAGCCGCCCAGCCAACCAATCATTAAGCACGACGGTACGACCCATGTGCATGACCTTTCCCCTATGGGTTAGGTCAAAGGTCACACCTTCATACTTAAAAGGGTTGTTCCGTCGACCCATTGTCCTTAACAGGGGTTAACAATAATCTTAACTACATTTGCAAGAGGCACAGTTGGATACAGGATACAGATGTATGTATTATCTTTTGAATAAGAGAGATAGAGATAGATAGATAGAGAGAGAGAGAGAGAGAGAGAGAGAGAGAGAGAGAGAGAGAGAGAGAGAGAGAGAGAGAGAGAGAGAGAGAGAGAGAGAGAGAATGTGACAACGTGTCAGTTACTGAATCATTCGTGTCAGATATTCGTGGCAAGATCCAGTATACACATAACCGACACAATACCCTTCCCACCAGTTGATTGGCTCCACGAACCACTCGCAAAACACGAACACACACACACACACACACACACACACACACACACACACACACACACACACACACACACACACACACACACACACACACACACACACACACACACACACATACACACACACACACACACACACACACAGTACCGTCGGTCACCTTACCAATCCAGTCAATCATCATGATACAGCCCATCTTAAGGAAACATCTGGTGCATAACCACCCGGCGAAGGTAAACACAAACTTAAGTTCGACATTATAATCCTGAGTCCATTTGCAGCAAGAAGGACAGCATTACACTTTGACTTGGTGACTTTCCTGAGCGCAAAAGACAACTGCTATTCACTGGAGACTAAACCAGTAACCTAACCGCAGTCCATGAACAAACACGAAAAAGAAAATAGAAAACGAACTTCACAATTCTGACCTCCTTGAAACCCTAAGAGAATTCACTCTCTTCAAGACATCCTTCTAATGTATCTTACTCATATCAGAGACAGAAATACTTCAATATTTGTTCTGGAAAAAACAGTATCTATCCATAACGAGGTTCTTTCGAATGCGAACAACCTCCCAATTACATCACAGCACCCTGACACCAGAGGATCAACAACAAACATGCACAACACTACATGACACAACTGGAACAATGGCACATATAGAACAGAATGTCCGCATCTCCACAGAAGTCTCCATTCACTACTTAACCTCACACAGTTCACATCCTCCAGCCACCTTGAATGGACAGTTACTCCCAGTGAAGAAAACACCAACCATTCTAGGCATTGAATAACACAGAAAACGTCAATCCAAATGCAACTCACAAACTAGATACCTTCACAACACTACGTGGCACCAGATTTGGACAAGAGAAGAACTCATCCTAGACGAACAATTCCTCCCTCCGCCTCACACCAGACTATGCCTCACCTGCCTGGCCTTCCACCCTCTCAAAAGCAAATGTAACAAAGCTGGAAGCCGCTCAAAACATACTCGTCAAAATAGTCACTGGCTGCCTAGCAATCATGAACGCTTAACATCTACACAATGAAATGAATATCCCACCTCAACATGCTCAGTACTCAAATCTCAGCAATAGCACTAGATCCCTCTTATCCAAACCATCAACTGCCGAGGATATAAAAAGCTTGCTACTGCTCCACACTTTAATAACGTCTACTCACAGATCATCTGAGCCCAAATAGATATGACTGTGACAAAATATATACACACTGAAATAACCTGTCAAGCACCGAACGAAACAATCTCTCAGCTCAGTCTTAAACTCCAGCCTCACAACATATACCATCAGAAACCACACTTCCCAGACAAACACGAGTCACACTTCCCATTTATGCTCTAGACATTACCAATATCTATAACACTTCAAACACAGTTTCATCATATCCCAAGACCCTTCATACCCTCGATGCAACTACCGTAAAGAAGACGCTAAGCACTTACCCCTCAGCTGTTCTGCACTCACCGCACATAGACGCACACGCACATAACACTTCATGACCTATGGTCCCGATCGGTGGACAATACCAGCTAGTTGAGTGCTGCAGGAGCCTCAAAAAGATAGAGGGGACTCCTGGGTCAGGAAATTAGTATACATATATATGGTGTACAATTTGCTGTTGCACACAGGGGGTAGATATCTTGCATGAACATCTAACACAACAATGTCTATATCTTCGTGCAACAGTTCCATGTCGATGCCACATGTTTCAGTGCGTATCATTCATGCAACATGTGTCAGGAACATGTTTACAGAGAATACCATTAATTCTTCAGGTGCTCCACGTGTCTCCTCACTATCCCAGTTACCGTCAGTGTTTTCCCACTATACCAGGTACAGCCAGTGTTGTATCACTATCCCAAGTACCGTCAGTGTCGTCCCACTATCCCAGGTGCCGCCAGTGTCGTCCCACTATCCCAGGTACCGCTAATGTCGTCCCACTATCCCAGGTACCGCCAGTGTCGTCCCACTATCCTAGGTACCCGTAGTGAATAAGCCTCCCTTACGTAGACCCGATGCACCACGTACCGTTGGTGAGATACACCATAACCCATTAACTCCTGACGTAGTTACCATCGGTACAAGTGCTACCGTTGAGGTGCTGTTGCTGATGAGCCGTTATAGTCCTACTTCCCACTGACTAACCACAGGTTCAGCCCACCATGTGGTCCCCTTCTACAGCAGGTTCCACCATGTGGTCCCCTTCTACACCAGGTTCCACCATGTGGTCCCTCTCTACCCAAGGTCCCACCATGTGGTCCCCTTCTACAGCAGGTTCCACCATGTGGTCCCTCTCTACACAAGGTCCCACCATGTGGTCCCCTTCTACAGCAGGTTCCACCATGTGGGCCCTCTCTACCCAAGGTCCCACCTTGTGGTCCCCTTCTACAGCAGGTTTCACCATATGGTCCCCTTCTACACCAGGTCCCACCATGTGGACCTCTTCTACGTACGACATGTCCCACAATGTGGTCTCCTTCTACAGCAGGTCCCATCCATCATGTGGTCCCTTCTACAGCAGGTCCCACCATGTGGTCCCCTTCTACAGCAGGTCCCACCCATTATGTGGTCCACCTCTACCGCAGGTCCCACCAGTGTGGTCCCCCGCCACCGCAGGCACCACTCTCTGGTCCCCTCCGCCGCAGGCCCCACAAAACAAAACACGTAATATATTCTAAAAACATAATTAGGATCTAGAACAAAAGCTGAACCTTTTGAGAGAGGCGTTCTGGAAAGACACCTAAATGTCTATAACCTAAGAAATATAAGTATATTTCACAACGAATTACTAAACAATCAGACAACATTCTATTCAAACTTTAAAGAGAAACTTACAACAAAGCAATCCTACAGAAATGTTTATACATTTGCAGATATACACAACATTACTCTTATATATATATTCAGATATCAAAAATTTACTCCACGGAAACATTCAAAACCGTTAGGATTTTTTTCTTTTTCTTAAAAGTTGGTGGTTGGTAACAGGTAGTCGTCTGTTCTAGACCGTCACTTCAAGAGAGTTGGTACCGAGAGCCTGTTCCAGGGTTTTACTAGTACCGAAGCCTGAAGAACAGCGAACAGGTATGAGGAACAAGGTCTAGCTAGCTGTCGATGTGGATCTGTTTTATTTCAGGTCCTCCTAGTTCGGTGAACGCCGCTGCTCGTACCACACATGGGGTCCCACTCATGATGGTCCGTATGGTGTGGTCTTTTACTGACGTGAGCACCGTCGGCGTGGTATCAGCTGCAGGTACCCGCCCGTGTGGTGTCTGCGTCAGGTACCGTCGGTGTGGTGTCTACTACAACAAGTACTAGCTCGTGTGGTGCCCGCCGCAGGTACCCTCCAGTGTGGTGCCCGCCGCAGGTACCCTCCGGTGTGGTGCCCGCCGCAGGTACCCTCCGGTGTGGTGCCCGCCGCAGGTACCCTCCGGTGTGGTGCCCGCCGCAGGTACCCTCCGGTGTGGTGCCCGCCGCAGGTACCCTCCGGTGTGGTGCCCGCCGCAGGTACCCTCCAGTGTGGTGCCCGCCGCAGGTACCCTCCGGTGTGGTGCCCGCCGCAGGTACCCTCCGGTGTGGTGCCCGCCGCAGGTACCCTCCAGTGTGGTGCCCGCCGCAGGTACCCTCCGGTGTGGTGCCCGCCGCAGGTACCCTCCGGTGTGGTGCCCGCCGCAGGTACCCTCCGGTGTGGTGCCCGCCGCAGGTCCCCTCCGGTGTGGTCTCCACTCTCTCAGGTACCACCAGTGTGGTCCTCGTTACCGCAGGTGCCGACGGTGTGGAGCCTAACTGCCGCAGTCCCTCACTCCCCCGGTTTAGCTCCTTAACTGCTGCAGGACCTCCCACTGCCACTGGTGCCCCCGGTGTGGTCCCGGAGCTGCCGCAAGCCCACGGGTCCCGCCGCAGCTGCCGCTCGACCTAATGGGTTAACGCTACGCGGGAGGCTTTAACTCCGGGTTTATTACTAACTGCGGTCGGGGTGTCAGCAGTGCAGGTTTTTGTTAGGTCTAATAGTGTTGTGGCTGATGACAGGCTGCCACCGCATCCACGGCTACCACCATTACCCACTCCCTTGGGAAGGAAAAGCTATGACAAGCGAAGCCCCATTGTACATTCAGGTCTATTTGGCCTCCTCGTAACAGTCAAACTATTCATCCGACCGTACGAAGTGGAATCAAACTTTTTAAAAAACAAAATGTTTTCATCGTGCTGCTGTTACGATCACCAATTACGAACGATTAGGATAATGGTGAACACCCTCTTCGGTACTTAGGCCATATAATAGCGTTGTTAGCCTTCTCTCTCATCGAGCCAGAGCCTTCGAAGTACGTCCTTATCATACGAGATAACCTATCCATCTCAAGTACGACTGGTAACTTAATCCCTTCAGCATAACAACAACAGCCCACCATATGAGAGGTAAACATAAGGAAACTACTGAACAATCGAGGAGAGGAAGACGAACTTACATTATCACCTGGGAACTGACTGATCTCAACATTCCATTACAAGAGACAATAGTAGGTCCAAAGAGACGCTGAGTAGGGAGAGGATGACCTCGCTTCAGACGTCTCGCTCCACTCCCCATGTAGTCCCCCTCATTTCATACATCCAGGTTTCATTCTTTACTAATCATCTCCCGATGGGTAGGGACACTAGGCACATGATTTGCCATGCATGGCGAAAGCCGCTCGGATGGTAGGAGTAATTGTCTGGTATCGACCAACACATGTGGCCCGTCTCGCGTGAGTTATTACCAACATAGATTTCAAGTTTAACAAAAAAAGAAAACGAAATCAAAGAGACTGGTCACAGATAATCCATATCGAACCCTAGGACAGAATGGGCTGTCCCCAAGTGACCCTTTTAAACCCGACCACACAGATTTCCGAAGCAATACACTTCAGCACCAAACAGTTCTGCGTAGTTGCACTTTTGCATCTTCCAGTTCCCACGATGTGCACCTCAGCATCTATCAGCTCCAGGGCAGCGCAACTCATAACTTAGTAGTTCCTAGGCAGCGCACATCAGCACCTGGCAGTTTCCCAGGCAGCGCACTTCAGCACCTGGCAGTTCCTAGGCAGCGCACTTCAGCACCTGGCAGTTTCCCAGGCAGCGCACTTCAGCACCTGGCAGTTCCTAGGCAGCGTACTTCAGCACCTGGCAGTTTCTCGATAGCATACCTACCAGTGCTTAGGTAGTGCATCTCAGCACCTAACCTAACCTAGGCAGTGCATCTAAACGCCTAGTTGTTCCCATGTAGAGCACCTAAGCACCTAACGTTCCTAAGCAACGAGCCTCAGCACTTAGCAGATCTTAGGCAGTGCGCCTCAGTACCTAACAGTTCCTAAGCAGTGAACCTCATCACCTAGCACTTCCTAGACAAGGCACCTTACACCTAGAAGTTCCTAGGCAGCTTACCACAACACCCAGCAGTTCCAAGGCAACGCATCTCAGCACCTAGAAGTTCCTAAGCAGTCCAACTTAGCACCTAGCAGTTTCTAGGCAGCGCACCTTACCACCTAGCAGATCCTAAGCAGTGCACCTCAGCGCCAAACAGCTTCTAGGCAGCGCACCTCAGTACCTAACACTTTCAAGGCAACGGATCTCAACACCTTGTAGTTCCTAGGCAGCGCACCTCAGCACCCAGCAGTTCCAAGGCAGCGCACCTCAGCACCTAACAGTTCCTAGGCAACGGATCTCAGCACCCTGTAGCTCCTGGGCAAAGCGCATCAGCACCTGATAGTACCTAAACAGCGCACTTCAGCATCTAGCACTTCCTAGGCAGCGTACCTCAGCACCTGACAGTTCCTAGGCAGCTCAACTTAGAACCTAGCAGTTCGTAGACAGCAACTCTCAGCAACTAACAGTTCCTAAGCAGCTTACCTCAGCACCTAACACTTTCTAAGCAGCACACCTTTGCATCTAACAGTTCCAAGGCAGCACACATCAAAACCTAGCATTTCCTAGACAGCGATTCCCAGCACCAACAGTTCCTAGGCAACGCATCTCAGCACCTAGCAGTTTCTAAGCAGCGCACCTCAGCACCTAACAGTAGCAAGAACCACCTCTTGGAAACTGAAGATCTCATCCACATGGATTACGTAAAGCCAGTCACAGATCTCAAGAACCTAGTTAATCATATTCATTTCTCTATCATACTCTACAATAGAGGAGAGGCAATGTCACCAGCAGCACATACCAACATGTATTCAATAACGGTATTGTGTGAAAACTGTCATTACGTTCGCATATCGTCCACATATCACTTCGCTGACGTATGTCATCACAGTAGCGTATTACATACATCCATTATGCCATGTCACACGATTCGCATACTTAGACAAGCACGGCTATGTTAATTGTTCATTACATTAGATGCCTTGATAGAATATGGTGGGATATCAATCAACCGTGTACATGTACGCGCATATTTGTACCGTAAATAAGTTTGAGATTGTCAGTAATTTAACGTGCAGTAACTTAGGTTTTTATCATATTGGTTTATGTAACATACATTTGTCGTGAGCCATCTCAGCCATCTTCATCGAAAACACCTATACCAAAAGGCTATGCTTACCACTTGCATACAGTCACTCAGCACTTATATACTCGTTATCATACTCACATAATTCGTAGATCTTTATCGGCTGCATCTGTAACGATCACTCACAGTGTATGCTAATAAACAAACCGTCTGGCTAGTAGTATATTCACATGAGTTACTGAGTAGCGCATCAAGAACATAATTACCATATTGATTAACTTTATGCTCAACGTACAGTAAACATATTTATCAGCAATGCCATTACACGCTTTACCACCACAATCACACATGTGAGGCTGTATCGTATATAACAACATATACCTAAGGCTATACTTAATATATAACAGTAACTAGACAACATTTTGCCTCTAAAGCTATTTCGTTTTTGTTTCACTTGGGAGGGGAATGATAATTATCCTATATGAATAAATCATCATGCTAGTCATTACGGCCAAATCTATTTTCAAAATATATCACCAAGAGAGACAAAAATGCACCGAGAAATGTAATTGAAAAAAATATTGATTAAGCCACAGTCTGTGATCTAAACGAGATAGGATCTTGTATCAAATACCTTCGATACAGGACCAGCGACCATACATGACAATATGTAACTCAGCAATGGACGTACCATCAGTGTCCTAAGCGGAGGAAACAAGAGAAAGTCTAGCGTACGATCAGGTAAATGGGAAACAAAAGAACCTAAGAATCGATTGGTCTTATCGCGAGCAAAAGAACTTCAAAGACTAAGGCAATCTCGGGTCACTATGGAGCATATAGATGGAATGACAAATGGGACGAAATTTGATTATAAAACAGACAGGCGTGGTGGAATGGCTGCCTACCTATAAGTACCTACGACAATATTTTGCCTATTGTAACGCTAACGCTTATCATACAACTTGTTTGTGTACTTACAATACTTTTACTGACGACGAGATATTACCAAAAGGCAGTGCTAAGGCTAGCATGTAGCTCTCACTGGGGGAAAATATCATGAACTTACGAAAAACGGTCGTATGAATAAAGTGACGTCAAGTGTTATAGACGAAATGTTAAGATTATATATATATAGTCGTGTACGGAAAATCAAGCAGCCCTCCTGGTTGAGGGAGACAAAAAAAAAAAAAAAAAGGAATTGCTACCCGCGCCAGAGGAATTAGATAACCACTGAAGCTAAGCAAGCCATCGTTATCCTACCTGACGCCCAAACGGGTATGACCGGTAATACACCTCACTGTGACGGAGATTAAGAAAAACTTCCTCACTGATTAATTAGAAGCAAACTGGGAAATAGCTGAACGATGTATCAAACATGAATGATACTATAACCTTTAAAAGGAACGAGTACAAGTGTTCAACGAGGTCAGAGAATCACCATTACAATGTAATAGCTATAAAATTATCCTAATGTTATCATGCTGTTATTGATGGGCAAAATTTTAACTACTCACAACTATCGATGTTATACTAATATCGTTGATCAAGCTAAAAGTCTATACAACTGATAGGTTGAAATGCTATGATATAAACAGGATAGGATAGAATAATCTACACTAGCCTAGCGGCTCATCTACGTCGCTAAGATAAACATCTGTATAGTTTAAATGAAAAAAAATAAAATACCGATTCAGCATTCAGTTCTACAAACTTTTCCTTAACTTCATTTTCACAGGAAATCGTATGCTTAAATCCTACCGTTAATGCCACATCATCCAACCTTGCGTTCAGATCCCATAGCACCAACATTCGATCCCTTACATCAACACTCAAAATTCTCTCTCAGTGTCTCCTCCTCCCACCCCCCCTCCCCCCGAAAAAAAAATCATTTACGCCTCTTATTACGAAGTGCATGAGCACTAACAAGCCCCACCTCAAAAAAGTCTACTTTTATTCTAACCCTCATTAATGCTGGTCTCACTTCCTTACATCTTTTAACTCTGTCCTAAAAACTCTATGAAAAGAGCCACCTCCTCTTTCGCCCTCACCCTCTCTCACTAACCGCGAACTTATCACCATGAACATTCTCGAACCATTCTACCTCACTCTCCCTTTCAGTCATAGCCAAAAGATCTCGAACCATTCTCCCTCACCCTCCCTTTCAGTCATAGCCAAAAGATAATGTTTTTACCCATCACACGCAGCACTTATCCTTTCCTGCTTCTCATCCTGGTTGTAGCCATACACATTCAGACAACACCCCAGTCTGAGCCCTCGGAAAGAAATCCTCGATTCTCTCTTTTTCATTTGTTCCTGATTCCGGAAAGTGATAATACAAGAAGAGCGTTTCTAACCTCATTTCGAAGATCAGAATGACTCTGAGCAAAGATAAACTTATATAATCTTTCGCCAGTTTGAGAAGGGCATGCCTGAAACAACCTAACTGTCGGAATTCACTCGCACAAGCGCCCTGCCTCCTCACTGGTCAAGGTCACTGGTAAGATCTCGAAATCAGAGCTGTGATGCGCACTCTGGTGTTCCAATTATATTTTCTTAATTGAAATATATTGGTAAATATCTCATTTTTTTGTCTTTTTCTTTTTAGACGTTTTAAATAATAAAACGCAAATGCAAATCAAATACTGTCAAAATAAACATTTATAAACTAGAAAAAGATGATCGTTTTTAAACACTGCTTAATTGTAGCTAGATTTATAGCGTCGTGTACCTGATGGAACAAATCGTTTTTCACGTTTTTCAGTGGAAAAAGAAAATGCCATTTCTTTCATTCGAGCACCAAATCTAGTACGATATAACATTTTCTTTTCGAAATTGAAAAGCCAGAAATTTTGTAGTTTATAATGAAAACCATCTACACGACAAATTATCATTCATTTAATACAGACGTTCGCAAAAATGCATAATACGAAAAATCCTCTGCTTGAACAAGGGCATTAACAGAGGAATGATTCATCGAAGTTACCCTAAACTCGTAAGAAAACGTACTGAAATCTAGCACAGCTTAATAAAGTCCTACCTTACTCAAACATTGCCCAGTATAAGTACCCATGGCACAAATTCTTACATATAAAGGCAACCAAACTACCAGATCTGCTCGACCCCGTCGATTGGTTGGGCTAGGCTATCTTAACGTCATCTTGACGGTCGTACGCAACGCCCACAAGGGATGGGGAGAGAGAGGTTGGCTTTCAGTCGTAAACCTACGATAACGAAAGTCGTATTTTCCATTAACATCAGTAGCAGTACATCATGCGATGTCGGAAGGAAGGAAGGAAGGAAGGGATATGGTGTACGTTAAGGCTGGCGCGGCGTTCCATAGGGTAGGTTACTGGCTTTGGGGGTTGGGGTGGGAGGATGATGGTCGGTATTTTTATGATAACGATCAATATTGCTACTAATATCGATATATAACACGAATTTTGTGAGGCCATTTGAGAAAGTGACGGGGTATAATGTATAAACGTACCATGCCTGGAGAAAAAGTGTAATGATTTTACTAAACAAGGAACGAAACATGTTGGTAAACAAACCCCAGAGAACGAACGGTAGATATTAAGCTCCGTAAAGAAAACGGTGTTCGTATAGACCTACATGGCGTTATAATCCAAACGAGGACTTCCATAATCAGATTAATTAAGATCAATACATCATCACATTACTCACCCTCAACGATGGTCCTCTGCCTCGTCCTGACGTCAGAAACATATACGGTCAAACCTAATCACCAGAGTATATTGTTTCACTCACTGAACAGAGCTGATGAAGGGCACACACACACACACTACCACCACCACACAGAACAAGATACTGCTTGTTGAAATAACCAGGACGGTGAGTGGGGGGGGGGTGTCCGAGTGTGCGCAGAACACACCAGTTGGACGGCACTGACAAGCGCGGGTAACAGCCGTTGTTGGTCGTTAAGCCGAGCGAAATGCAACGAAAATAAACAATTGTGATCTTACACAAAACGCTGGAATTATGAATATTTTTTTTCCCTACAAAGAAAAAGTATGTGATTTAATTTTCTAACCTTTAATCATATAACAATGAATATATTCTTAACTTATATCTCTTCTTATCTGCGACTGTCTCTGTCGTCTATCAACTAAGCCACTTCACATGAGCTGAGGGTGTAACGCGAGCCAGTATAAACTCACTTGCAAATGAAAACTAACCAATTAAAACTTCCTGTGACACACAGAAGTGCCTTATATGCTCGGTGAGGCCGAGGGTATGAACCTAGCTAGGATTTACGTGCATATGACTAAGCTGCTGCAGTGACAAGAGAAATTTATACAAGCGCATGCCGCCATCAGCTCTTCATTATAAGAACCAGTCTTGCTTGCCCCATGAGTGAAGTCATTCAAGTTCACTGTAATGTTAATGGCCTCCCAAGGTTAATCAGGGTAGGGGTGGCAACAAAGAGTTAAGCCAAACTTACCCGTTGACTATTGTTGGAAAAATACCTTTTGCATCTGTCAGAGTCTCGCATAACATATATGCAACCTATGTTGAGGGTGTCGACATCGAGTAAAATGAACTCTGTACTTACATGTCACAAAAAGTCAGAAGGTAATTCTAGTATCGCCTCTCAGACGAGCGGGGGAGCGAGTGCAGGCTATATAATTAAAGTAATTATCAAACAACGAGTGATATTTTTTTGTCTTACGTATCTAATTCTTACATTACTTTTGTAAGAATCAGGAAGCTTTTAGCTAATCTGAAAACGACGTAGCTTTTTTAAACCGGTGGTTAATCACTCTGTCTCCATCTCCAGTCGTCCAGAGTGAATAAGGAATCTTAATGCATTCTCTGCTGTTTCTGAGAAATCTTTATGAGAAAACTAATGCGCAGGTGATTGTTGTAATGATATCCCCCACCCAACAACCCCAGGTAATGTAATGCGGGTGGCAGCTTCCGTGTCCCCACAATACTATCTCTTGAACCAGGAGGATAGAATGGCGTGAGGAGCACGAGTGACGCCTGGTTCAACTGAGTGATATATCTGCCACAACTTTATTGATTAAAATGGATTTATAAGAATCACGTAAATGGTACACAAGTGAGATGCTTAACCAGGAGTATATTTCGTGGGAATAATATGGTTCAACTGTAGGATAAGATTGAAAAAAAAATATGCTTGAGGAAAGAGATTGATTGCACGAATGAAAGAGGCACGGGTAAGGGAGAAAAAGGGTAAGAGAGGAGGGGGAAAGGGAGGAGAGGGAATTTCAGGGGAAAAATAGATAGAGAGAGACGAGGTAACGTGTGGAAGGATCAGACCTACCTACCACAGGCGGCACCTGTGCGAAGAATGTCAAAAATTCAACCATCAAAAGTCACATCATATTGACAGAGAGGCAAAAACCATTTTATACGAGGGTAACAGATCCACCCACTAAGAAACGGAAACCACTAAGATCACCTGAGAACAAGACGTAAGTCAGATAAAACAAGTATTAACGTCTATCAAGAAATCCGGCAACTCTGCCGCTGCTGCCGCTGCTGCCTGGAAAGAAAAAGAGAGAGAAAGAGAGACGGCGAGGGAGAAGTGGGTGGAGCTGAAGCCATAGATTCAAGCCTCAATAACTTTAAGAGTCTTGCTCGGCGCCTCCGTCCATTCCAGCCACACCAAAGATATTGATTCATTCCAGAGGCGCTGGAAGCTGCCTGGAAAGTGCTGGAACGAGTCGCTCTCAGGCGTGGCCGTCATGGACCAATGGTGATGATGATGGTGTTGGTGGCGGCGGCGGCGGCGTCGGTAGTGACCCCAGGGTTGCTATGGTGCAGAGGAGTTCCTTCTGCCACCACTTCGAGTAATGATTTCTACAGTATTCCTCTTGCGGCGTTAGGCTGTCACCCTGGACGACGGTGAAGGGTCGCTTGATGCTTTGTGACTGTGGACAAGTGACGTGTGTGAATGACGTCCCCCTCAGAGTGATGTGATGTCCATTCTGCGTGAGGGTTGTTGTTGCCTCACACTCAGGATAATGATGTGATGGTGAGACACTCTGAGTAATGGTGCTGTGGTCAGCCACTGGATTGTGGTGCTGTGGTGTGGCGTTGCGTCGAGTTCCACACTAGGGGAAATTATGCAGTGGTGCTCCACTGTGGATGATTATTAGGTGTTTGAAGACTCTCTCTCTCTCTCTCTCTCTCTCTCTCTCTCTCTCTCTCTCTCTCTCTCTCTCTTGGTGATGGCGTTACGGTTCTCACAGCCTCGCACTCATCTCTCACTACCTCACCCTTCACAGCCTCGTGCCTCACCTCTACTTCATTTTGCCTCATCACAGCCTCACGTCTCAGCCCTCACAACCTTATGGCTCACCATCTTCACTGCCTCGCTCTCAGCTCTCACACCCTCACGTCTCCTCACTCGTAGCAATAATGTCAAGGTGGTCATGGATTTCAGGGCCTTACTCAGAGAGCTGACTCTGGCTAAGGACGTGATGTTGCACTTGGGTAATGGTTGCTGTGATATCCCACTCTAGTTGAAGGTGTTATATAAGTTCGCTCTGGACTCTCATTTTACACATGGTTACACTACTTCTCTGGGCTAACGCTGTCCATTCTTGGATGATGGTGCTCTTGTTGTGTCCCATTTCTTCTGTCTTGTGTACCCAGATGTTTCCCCACTCTGGATTATGATGTTACGAAACCCAAAATGGGTGATGATGGTACAGTATTACTCCTTGTTAATGTCACGGTGTCCCACACTACAAGTGATCGTATTCTGGTACCCAATGGAGAATGGCGTCATAGCGCCCTATTGTGGTTTATGGTGTCATGTGATGTCTCTCTCTGGAAATAGTGGACACCAGAACACGATGACCCTGAGTTGTGATCCCTCACTCAAACCATCACCATCACCACGTCTCACCAGGGCTGCCTATGTGTCACGGCGCCACACAGGATATAATGGTGTCCTAGCATGTAGTGTGGGTGATGGGGTTATGGTGTCGGGAAGCTATGGTGCAACGGTGTCCCACTGTAGTAGGTAATAAACGTGGCATATATCTAAGAGCAGTGGCGCTGTCCTATCATCCCACTTAAGGTTAATGGCACTGCCATTCTCCGCTCTCACTAATGTCTTTATAGTTCTTTCCTGTGGTTAATGGAGCTATTATGTCCTATCCCAGGTAATGGCATTATTATCCCTCACTGTAAGTGATAGAACCATGGTGACCATTCTTGGTAATGGGTATTACATCCCAGTGAGTAATGATGCCTTGTTTTAGACAGTTATATGATTTCACTCTGGATAATGGTGTCAGATTCTGCGTAATGCTTATCCATTGTCCCTAATGGTGTTCCCCACGGGTATTGGCGCTCTGCCGCCCCACTACATGTAACAACGTCTTGCTCCAGGTAACTGTGCTCCACTGTAAGGAATGGTGTTATATCGTCCCCTGGAGGATGCGTTGTCCCATCATATATGAATGATTAACCACCCAACTCATGCTCCAGACCATCATGGCCACTCTCCCAACACTGAAGATTTGACTTCACCTTTATCTATTGGTGTTATAGTTACATAAGGTCGTCTTGTATTGGTTCATCTGCCCACGCTCTTGTATGTGTCTCTTTACTGACCGCAACTCCTCTTCCTTCTTCCCCT
Source organism: Panulirus ornatus (assembly GCF_036320965.1). NCBI lineage: Eukaryota > Metazoa > Arthropoda > Malacostraca > Decapoda > Palinuridae > Panulirus > Panulirus ornatus. The sequence continues at coordinate 23,825,743 of NC_092226.1, forward strand.
TCTAAACGCCAATATCAGCATTATAATATCGCTAGTTTGAGCGGCCCACATTTTTTTTATTTCCTTGTGAAGGTTGCTGGCACGTTTTGGGCGATCTTTCTGTCTCTACTGAGGATGTATCAGAAGTTATCGATATGGGACTGGAGGTATATGTCCTCCTCTCCCTCCAAGACTGTCTCTTCTTTCAGTCCATGGTTTAACCACTCCTGCTCTGAGGCCACTTGGGCGAGCGACCTGTCATATCGGGCCTGGAAAGCAACTATTTCTCCTTCAACCTCCTCGCCGAGGACGTATGCTTTTGATTGGAACCTTTGGCATGAAAGAGAAAATGGTGATAGTTCTGTCATGTCAAGTTGTAGGTCATGATGCTACGACGCCCCTCCGTAAGTTGTAGAGTCTCGCTGATTAATAATGACGGTGTTCGACTGAAGGGCTTCATTGTAGTAGCGTTCACTGTGGGTAGTGGTGGTATGGTGTCCAGTTGTGGATGATGGTGTTACAGTGTCCCACTACAGCGAGCAGTGCCCCCATCCCGACTCCTAACCAATCTAATCAATAATGACAGTGTTCCACTGTGGATAGTGATCTTGAAGGGATTTATTCTAAATAACAATATCCTCTCACGGCAGGGTTGACATGGTGACCCATTATGGGTAATGATGCTATAGTGTCCCATTATAGATAGGAAACTCCCGCTCTGAGTAGGGGTATTACGGTGTGCTGGTGAGGGTAATGGCGCTCCGGTTCCCCACTCCAGGTAGTGGTGCTCCAGTGGGTAATAGCTGGCCTCGCGCCACTGACCACTTCACTGGAGAGGTTCTTCAGCGGCCACTTGGGTTAGGTGTGTCTTAAAAGAAGTTAGAAGAGCAAGAATCCTCAGGTGGGTTCCCCGAACTCTTCAGGAGATCCTCAGACGTTCCTTACTCCCTTCGGCAGGTTCTTGTAGGGGCCAACACGCCCCTGAGACGTACCAACAACACTTCAGGTAAAGATTTTCTGCGGGGGCGGCGGCCGCGGTAGAGAGACTCCAGAAGCTCTCGACACGATCCTCTTCTCGTCCTCAGGCGTCAATAAGATTTTGTGTCGGGCGAGGCTTAACCTGGACTCCTCCTTCAGCCCTCCGTCAAGAGCCTTGTGTTTAAACTCACATTAGATTCGGTTTATTCATTTATGAGAACGGTCTAGATATAGTGTCAGAGCTTACAGTACGTGGTTCTGATACCTTCTGTGGTGCATTATATTCGTTCTTAACATCAGTA